>NW_006159863.1:635202-638907 GCF_000334495.1 Tupaia belangeri chinensis | reverse complement strand
TCTCGGATCCCGCGCGCTCCCGGGCGGCGCCTCCCGGAGGCCGATCGCTAAACCCGCAGTCGGCGGCGCACTGGGTGTTCTCTGGGCCCGGGGCTCGTCCCCAGCCGGTCCCGCCCCCTCCTGGCCGACTTTCTACCTCGACTCCTCTCCAGTCCCGCTGCGTTTCCAAGGCTTAGCTGATCCCGAACCCCTCCTTCGCCTGCGTCTGTAAATCTGCCCGCAGCGGTGAGGCGACCCCGCCCAGGGCTTTGCCCGGGCACAAGATGCTGCCCTCCCACTGAGACCAAGAATACCCGCATGGGCAAGAGTACTGGACGCTGGCTCAGCCCCTGGGGCAACGGCTTAACTCACAGGGTCCACTGCAGAACGAAAGCGCCGGGCCTTTTACTCAAAAGCGAGCACCAGCAAGACAGCGAAGCCTTAAACCCAGCTGGAACTGGCCTAAGCGCAGGACCCTGAGTGCCTGCTCGGCATTGGGAGGCCGGCCTTGCTAGCACGATTTCCGATTTCCCTCCTCGAGCCCGAGCCCGAGCCCGAGCCCGAGCCCGAGCCCACGTTAGGACGAACGTGGTGGCTGGTTGTTAGAACCAAGGGTCTTTTCTTGGTCCATCACCTCCGTTAACTTCTTTGCGGCATTGACATGGCTGAATGCCTTCCCTTGTAAAACCCCCTTCCTTTGGCCGTTGTATCATCGCACCGCTGGATTTCCCTCGCTCTGGTGCAGTCCTCTGACACCTCGGCTTCCCTTTCTCTCTCTCTATGGAGTATCTGAGGGTTTCCAAAGGCCAGGTCCTCAGTTCCTCGTTTTCCTTTCTATTTTTGTTTTATGTTTCTGAGTTTCTGCTATAGGGTGCGTTTTCTTGCCAGAGACAGAGCTAGACAGAGGGAAAGTGAGAAGTCACCCCACCACACCCAGGGGAAATGACCACAATGCAATCTCTTCTCTTCCATTCTTCCCTTGGGATTTTTGGGCATGCACGCACATGTGCCCAGTGTGATTTTTAGTTTGAGTCCCTGGGACTCAAACACAATAAACTATGTGAGAATCTAGTCCCCTTAACTACCATGCCACTTGTTAGGACCTGTTCCTTAAATTAGAATTTCCTTCTAATTCCCTCAGAGCAATGTCCTCCCTGTTTCAGTCACCACTTTTCTTAATATAATTATCTATTTAATTTTATTCATTCATTCACTCATTTCTTTTAATTTGGCCAAAGAGAGATACACACACAGAGAGAGAGGGACAGTGAGAAAGCCAGCAACCAGGTCCAGGACTCCAACCATGGTCAGCCATAAGGGAGCATCCAGCGCCTTAACCGCCAGGCCACCTGTTGACCCCTCATTCACAGCTTTTGTGCTTGCAATCTGCAGCCTTTACCTCCAATCCAGATTTCCCTCACAAACTCTAGTCTCGCTTTTCTCTTCCCTGGGTATCTGGGCAATTCAAATGTAATGAGTCAAAAATTAAGTGTAGGGGCCAGAGGTGGTGCTGGGGTGACACTGTTCTGTGAGGACAGCCTACATGGGAAGGTCCTAGAGACAGGCCCTGAGACCACCTGAGCATACCCCTTGGGCAATGACCATGATCTCGGGCTGGCTCAGGCTGAAGGTGGACCGCAGTGTCAACACCTTGTTAGAAATGCTGTCTCTATCTCATTCTCCCTCTCTGTGGCTATCTCTCTCACTCATGGAATAAATAAGTAAATAAATAAGCTTTATTTTAAATGTGTGAAGGAAAATGACCAGAAAAAGAAGAAAGCCAAAGAGAAAGGTACCTGGGTTCAACTAAAGCGCCAGCCTGCTCCACCCAGAGAAGCACACTTTGTGAGAACCAATGGAAAGGAGCCTGAGCTACTAGAACCTATTCCCTATGAATTCACGGCATGATGGGTGTTAAAAATAAACTAATCTGTGGTGTATATATAAACAAAAAAAGATTGTGGACGCACACACACGTGCTGGCATGTTTCAATAAGCTGCTGGTCGGGATGAGAATCACATGATTGGCTATGTGTGATCTGACTGACCCAGGCCATGGAGCTGGCCCTATTATTCTTTTAGTATAGCTTTTTTTTTCTTTTAATTATTATTATTTTATTTTTCATTTGACCAGAGAGTGACAGAAAGAGAGAGAGACAGTGAGGAAGCAAGCTACCAGGTCCAGGATTCTAACCACAGTCCGCCATGTGGGAGTCCAGCTTCCTTAACCACCATGCCACCTATTGGCCCTAAGCTTTTCTATAAATTTGAGCTTATTTCAAAATAAAAAGGAAAAATAAAATTACCATCACAAGCTCCCTTTCACATCAGTCTTTCCCCTAGATTGCTTTTAATAGCGGCAATGTTTTCCCGGTCACTCAACTTCAACACTTCAGGAGTATCTTTGATTTCTTTCCTGATCCTCCACCCCTCCCCAGACCATACATCACTGAGTCCTGTCCATTCTTCTTAAAATGTTTCTCACATAGCCAGCCGCTTTTTAATGAAAATGCTAACTTTTCTTTTTATGACTACCTACCTCACATAATCATTTTAAGGAGAGTCTGTGAAAAGAATTTGTATAACTAGTTCTGTGTAAATATCTGGTCTTATTACTCCATCTCCAACTGGGATTACCGTGTTTACTGCTGTAATCTCCCACCTGGCCTTCCTGTCTGCTGTTGCTCCCTTCACTAACCCATCCTGTCTATGGTTACCAAAGTAATCTGCCTAAAAGCACACATTTATCCTTTCAAGACTTTGGCTCTTGCGGTCCATGGTGGGGCTTAATCCATGTTCCCTGGGAAGACTGTGTTCTATGAGCCAAACCAAGGTGGTCTGCCTTGGTATCAAATAACCATAGTACTTCCCCAATTCACAGAGAAAAGTTAATGAACAGAATGTTCCTAGCTGGTAAATATTTTTTCTCTATACTTGTTTTTCCATAGTAGGAAGGCTCCCAACTGATATTTGCTAGCATTTGTAAGTGACAAAAATCTATGAACAAGCAATAAAAAATAAATAATAAAGGTTTGGCGACAGAAGATCATATACCAGGAGTCTTCAAAAGGCTTATAGACAATCCATATTATGAAAAAAAAAATCTATGTGTAAATTTCAACAGTTTTAAAAAGAATTATTTATTTCATTTTATTTATCATGATTACTTTTTAAAAATTTGCTACAGGGCATCCACACTCACCAGAAACACACACGCATACACACATACACACACACACACACACACACACACACACAGAGAGAACTGCCAGGTCCAGGATTTGAACCATAGTTGGCCACGTGGGAGTCCAGCACCTTAACTACCATATCACCTGCTGGCCCAGGATTTCAACATTTTTTTGCATTTCATTTTTCCATGAACTCTTTGAAGTCCTTATAGATGTACTTTAAGAGCTTGGTTTTCTCCTGGACTCGTGTGCTGGTAGTTGTGGTTTTTAGAATGCATGTCAAATGTATATTCACTTTATTAAAAAAGTGTTTCTATTTTTTGGTGATAGAATAAAATATGTCAAAATTACATCATAAGCAAGTCAGAGAAAACATTGCACTCCTAAATAAATACCTTGGCCTGTTGTTCAGAGTTTATCCGATCTTACCACCACTCCTCCCCTTGACTTCACACAAAGTTGTCTATCTAATCTCTGCTCATTTTTCCTTGTTTTCCTCCTTTGCTTTGAGTAAACCATTCCATCTCCCTGAATCTCT
>NW_006159863.1:634738-635175 GCF_000334495.1 Tupaia belangeri chinensis | reverse complement strand
ACCCGACCTTAAAGGACCTAGTCAACTCTGTCTGTGCGGAAAACTGAAAATCACGACAAATCTCTCCTTGTAACTCAGAGCATGTATTGTTTCTGTCAGTCATCTAATCATTGATTATTGCTGTGGGGATTCTCACTCCGTGTTTGTTGAGCTATATTTAACTTATTTTGCTATCTTGTTGGTGCAACAATACCCTTTCTGTAGTTAACGTTGGGAGCAGTAAGTTCATGTTCTGGAGTAAGAGAAAATAAGATTGAAAAGCTATTGGATGGGTCTGCAGGTGGCGTGGTGGTTAAGGCACTGGATTCCTACATGGTGGACTATGGTTCGAGTCCTGGACCTGGTGGCTTGCTTTCTCATTTTCCCTCTCTCTTTCTCTTTGGTGAGCACACATGCTCGATAGCAAATTCTTTTTTGAAATTTTTTTTTTTTTTTTT
>NW_006159863.1:631523-634550 GCF_000334495.1 Tupaia belangeri chinensis | reverse complement strand
TTTTTTTTGGAGAGGTTTTTGCTATAGTGGGCTCACCAGAAAGAGAGAAACAGAGACAGAAAGCAAGAACTCACCCCCCAGGGGAGAGGGCCACAGCCCAATCCCTTCTCCTCTATTCTCCTCTCAGGACCTTGGGCATGCACACACACACACCCGATGTGAGTTTAAGGCACTGGGTCCGGGACTCGAACCATAGTCGACTACATGGGAGTCCAGCGACATATCCATTACACTAACTGGTGGTCCCTGATAGCAAATTTTTAAAAAAGATAATAATAAATAAAATTCAATAAATAATAGTTTCAAAAAAAGAAAAAAGCTACTGGAAACCGTTGGCTAAGGAGTTTAGACTTTGTTTTGTAGGACACTTGTTCTTTTTCATGAACTTTAACATGCCTATGAATCATGGCAGATCTTGTTAAAAATAGAGGTTGTGTTTCATTAGGCTTGAAGTCGCTGCCAAGATTATGCATTTCTAATATATTTTTTAAATTTTTGCCAGAGGGTACATGCACTTATGTGTGTGTGTGTGAGAGAGAGAGAGAGAGAGAGAAGAGAGCGAGAAAGGGAAAGTAAGAAAGCACTCCCCATGGGTCATGGTCACACTGCAATACCTTCCTCTCGGTCTCCTTCCTTTGGGGAATTTGGCATGCACACAGGGTAGACGTGTTTCCAAGCCTTCAAGTCCAGTTTCTTCAACCATGTAATCAACCATGTGGGGTCCAGCCACAGCTGGCCCCTGCGTTTCGATCAGGTTCCTGGTTGATGACAATGGTATTGGTTCAGAAAACGTTCAATAGCAAGGCTGTAGGAGAAGCCAAAAAAATATATCTTCAAGGAGGTGTATGGCTTAGAAAATAAGCAAAATGGTCAAAGCTGACAACTTTATGAAAACCTGCAGTCACTCAATATTCTGGAAAGCCTATCAAGTATTATTTACTCTACTTAATAACATGCAGCATTTGAAAAGCAGATGCCGTACATAGAGCATCTCCATCAGCCTTCCCTTACACAAGGGCTGTGCCCTTTATAGACTCTTGGTAATAATCTTAGCTCTTCTTTCTCCTCTGATCCACCCTCCAGCCCCCACCCCACTGTATTCTGTCAGTAAAGCCTATCTCTTTATTTTTATTCTATTTATTTATTTTTTAGAGATTTTTAAAAAAAGAATTATTTTAATTTTATTTATTCATTCATATATTTTAATTTGACCAGAGAGAGACATAGAGAGAGAAAGAGAAAGAAAGCATGAGAAAGCAAGCCACCAGGTCTGGGACCTGTGATCGGCCATGTGGGCATGTCCTTTGCCTTAACTACCACACCACTCATTGGCCACCCAAGAGATTTTTGCTATAGGATTTGTGCACTGGCCAGACAGAGAAAGAGAGACAGAAAGCGAGAAATCACCCCACCACCAGGGGAGATGGTCATACTGCAATCCCTTCTCCATTCTCCTCTCAGGATCTTGGTCATGCACGCACAAGTGCCTGGTGTGAGTTTTAAGTCACCGGGTCTGGGACTCGAACTGTGGTCAACTATGTAGGAGTCCAGCGACATAACTATCATGCCATCTGCTGGTCCCAAGCCTATCACTTTAATCTATCCATTTCTTTTTATTATTAGAGCCACTGTCCCTAATCTAATCCTTCATCATCTTGTCCCTGAATTATTGCTACAGTATCTTAAGTGATCTACAAACTTGTAGTTTTTTAAAGAATTATTTATTTTATTTTATTTATTATCATCATCAATATTATTAATTTACTATAAGTCATGTATGCACACCAGAAAGAGAGAGAGAAAGAAAGTGACAAAGCAAGCCTCCAGGTCTGGGACTCCCATGTGGGAGTCCATTGCCTTAACCACCATGCCACCTGCTGGTCCAAACTTTTAGTTTTTAATCTCTCAAATTTATCTTGTATCTTAGTAATCTTTTGAAAATCCTTCCTTTTTTTTTTCTTTTTGAAAAAGAATCATTTTATATTTAACTTTCTTTATTTTAATTTTGACCAGAGCGGGACAGGACAGAGAGCGAGAGAGAGAGAGACAGAGAGAAAGTGAGAAAGCAAACTGCCAGGTCCAGGACTTGAACTGCAGTTGACCATGTGGAAGTCCAGCACCCTTAACCACCATGCCACCTGCCAGCCTCTATCATCTCACTTCTCTACCCTGACTGCATTTGGTGCTGCCTGCCCTCAGCCCTGCCCTCTGCATTCCTTTCTGCCCTTGAAAGTCCGAGTCAATTCTTCCTCAGCTGGTAGTGAACTCTGGCCTCTGCCCTCCAAGTCTCCCTACTTCCACACTTCTTTTTTTTTTTTTTTTTACTTTGTTTTTTTCTTCATTTATTTCTTCTGAGAGAGAGAGAGAGAGAGAAAGAGACTGAGACTTACATTAGGGTCTTCCTGCTGCCATCCACTCTTAGTCTCAGTTGACCCAGGTTAAGGGCATGAGTATATACCTCATGTACTCGGGATCAAGAACTCCTGGGACATGAACCCAGGACCTTTCCCATGTGGGTTCAGTAGGATTACCATTGCACCACAACCTGCCCTCTCCCTCGGTCCTCTTTTTTTTTTTTTTTGGAGAGATTTTCACTGTAGGGCGTGTGCGCTCGCCAGAAAGACAGAGAGAGACATAGAGACAGAAAGTGAGAAATCACCCCCCAGGGGGGATGGCCATGCCGCAATCCCTTCTCCTCCATTCTCCTCTCGGGATCTTGGGCACGCACGCACACGCGCCCGGCGTGAGTTCTAAGCCACCAGGACTCGAACCGCGGTGGACTATGTGGGAGGCCAGCGACATAGCCATTATGCTAACTGCTGGTTCCCATCCCTCTGTCCTCTTGCTTTCTGCCTATTCAAGCCCCACCCTAATTTAGGGCCTAGGTCAAGAGTTATAGCTGCTCTTTAATCACCTCAGCCCCTACTGACAGCCTTCCACTTTGAACAACTGTTCCTCACATAATCCAAATGCAGAGTAAGCATAGCAGTTCTCCAGTCGTTTCCTGCCTGTCAGATGTACATTCCT
>NW_006159863.1:631120-631513 GCF_000334495.1 Tupaia belangeri chinensis | reverse complement strand
ACTGAGGTTCCCTTGACTGCATGGACCCTATCCTGCTTTCAGAGTGTCTAAGAACATGACTTATTTATTACGTATGAAAAGATGCCATTTTTGTTCAATGTACCAAGGATCAAGGGGATGGGGCTGAAAAATTAGTTCTTTCGGTGTTTCAACAGATATTACCAAGGGAGTACTTTTGTACTTGGAGTTTTCCATAGATAACCTTGGAATAGAGCCGAGATTCTGGCCTCTGGGTGCCTTTCTCCTGAGTTCAATATCAGAATAGCCAATGAGATTTCTACACTCCCCCAAATCATTGCCACAGAGAGCCACTGATAGTAAGAGGAGAGTGAGTTCTGCCAGATATGGCAGGGTTGAAAACCGCCATGAGAGGAAATGGAAGGCATTGGTGGT
>NW_006159863.1:603808-631089 GCF_000334495.1 Tupaia belangeri chinensis | reverse complement strand
TTTAAAATAATTATTTATTTAATTTAAATTTTATTTTTATTATTACTATTTAATTTTCTATAGGGTAGGTGCACTCAACAGAAAGAGACAGAGACAGAGACAGAGAGAGAGAGAGTCAGCCATGTGGGAATCCAGCACCTTCGCCATCACACTACCTCCTGGCTCAGATAATAGTTTTTAAATAATGAATTTGATTATAAAGTGTAGGATATATATATATATATAGAATGTAAGATGTGTGAACGAGGTTTAATTGAGGAAGCAAGGTCCTGGGGATAGCCAAAGGGGTAAGATCAGGTGGGCAGAGCAGAGCTGTAGTGGGGGCCATTTTGTCTGAAACCACAGCCTCTCCCTCCCTTACATGGAGCTGCCTGGTCCGTGCGGTTCTCACTACTCAAGCCACTGTGGTCCACAACAGGGTTTCAAAATATCACGATTCCCTTCTCCCAGACGTCCAGCTTCTCAGAATCCTGGGAGCCTTTGTGAACACCAGAGTGTTTACAGGCCGACCGAGGAATTTGAACCCACTGTCGGCCATATGGCTTTCAGCCTTGCAGGGCACTTGCATTGCCACTGCACGAAAGTGGCCAGGCATTGACTTTTTTTGGGGGGTGGGGGGGGGGGGAGTGTTAGACATTTTTGCCTTAGGGCACGTGCACTTTACTGGGAAAAGAGACAGAGATAGTGAGAAAGAAAATGAAAAATCACCCCCAGGGAGGACGGCCACTCTGCAATCCCTTCTCCATTCTCCTCCTGGGATCTTGAGCATGCGTGCACCTGGGCCCTGGGTGAATTTCAAGCCACCAGGTCCAGGACTCAAATCGTGGTTAGCCATTTGGGAGCCCAGCAACGTAACTGCGATGTAACCACTGGCTTCTTGCATTTTTTAAAGAATTATCTGTCTGGCGAGCGCACGCGCCCTATAGCGAAAATCTCTCCAAAAAAAAAAAAAAAAGAATTATTTATTAGGACCAGCAGTTAGCATAACAGCTATGTCGCTGGACTCCCATGTAGTTGACTGCGATTCGAGTCCTAGACCTGGTGGCTTAAACTCACGCAGGGCATATGTGTGTGCGTGCCCAAGATCCCAAGAGGAGAATGGAGGAGAAGGGATTGCGGTGTGGCCATGCCCTCTGGGGGGGAAGGGGAGTGGTTTCTCACTTTCTGTCTCGCTGTCTCTATCTTTCTGGCGAGTGCACGTGCCCTATAGCAAAAACCTCTCAAAAATAAAAATAAAAAAGAGAATTATTTATTTAACTTTATTTATTATATTGTTTAATTTGTTATAGGGCACATGTTCTCACCAGAGAGAGGTAAAGAGAGAGAGAAAGAGAAGAGAGAGGAAATGAGAAAGCAAGTTGCCAGGTATGGGACTCAAACAGCAGTCAGTCATGTGGGGGGGTCGAGCGCCTTAACCATCACTCCACCTGCTGGCCTTATGTTTAATTTTTTGACGAGTCCTCATACTATTTTCCACAGTTTATTCCACCATTTTACACTCCCACCAACAATATACAAGAATTCTGAGTTTTCCATACCCTTAAAATTTATTTTCTGTTTTTATTTATTTTTGGTTGTTTGTTTTTTGATAGAGGACATGTGCACTCCCCAGAGAGAGATAGAGAGAGAGAGGAGAAAGTACCTCCCCATGGGGGATGGTCACACAGCAGTCCCTTCTCCGTCTCGCCTTCCTTTCGGGGCTTTGGGCATGCACACACGCACCCAGTGTGTTTCACAAGCTACCAGGTCTGGTCATGGTCAGCCAAATGGGATCCCGCTGCCTCCAGTACCAATGCATAGAGGGGGCCCAAGCTGGTTACTTTTTAAAAATATATCTATTTTTATTTAGACTATATGTTTCAAGTACTGACAGTGTGACAAATATGCAAAAGTAGAGCTGCCTGGACTCAGATAAGAGGGGAAGGAGCGCCCTCTACTGTCCTTTCTCTGCTGGTGTCAATGAGTAAAGAAGTCAGCTGAGAAAGGCACATTTTGGATCTCTTGATTTTTCAATGACAATATTGCTGTCAAACACCAATGGTGTGCCTACTGCATAAAAGGTCATGCGGAAATATGGACTGAGTAAAACTGAGGTCCTCTGAAGAATTTCCAGTCTAGGGGGGAATAAGATACATGCAGAAAGAACTACAGGAGACATCGGACTGAGTGAGATGGACGGCGGACTATGAATAAGAGGGATCGAGACTTTGAAGGATAGCTGCGTCGAGGTTTACAAGGGGACTGCCCCATAGCTTGGTGGTTAAGGGAGCCAGATCCCATGGTCTGTCATGCAGTTTGAATCTCAGCCGCGGAAGCTTAGAAAGGATGGGGCCAACCAGGTTGTGTGGTGGTTAAGGTGGCTGGATCCCACACGGTCAACTGCGCAGTTCAAGTCCAGGAACCAACAGCTTGAATGAGCTGGGTCCGTGTGCATGCATGCCTAAAAATCCCAAGAGAAGAATGGAAGAGAAGGGATTACAGTATGGTCATCCTTCCTTGGCATGACTTCTCATTTTTTTCTCTCTCTCTGTCTCCAGCGAGTGCTTGAGTTCTCCTGATAGCAAAAACAAACCAAGAATGTAAGTGCTCAAAACAGAAAAAGGATGAAAAGATAGAGGAGAAAGAGTTGCGATGTGACCATGTCCTATTGGAGGGTGCCTTTTCTCAGTCTCTCTCCAGCAAACACATACTCTCTGTGGCAAATTTTAAAAATATTTTAATATAATTTTTTAAAAAAGAAATATCCCAACAGGTAGAAAGTAGGGTTTACTGGAGAAGTGGTAGGAAGGTAGAAAGAGCAATGATTATTTTTAAATTTTTCTTTAGAGATATTTTTGCCATAGGACATGTGCGCTCACCAGAGAGACAGAGAGAGACAGAGAGAGACAGAGACAGAAAGCGAGAAATCACCCCCCAGGGGGATGGCCACATGGCAATCCCTTTTCCTCCATTCTCCTCTCCGGATCTTGGGTACGCAAACACAAATGCTCAGCAGAGGTTTAAGCCACCAAATCCAGGATCTGAACTGTGGTTGACTATGTGGGAGTCTAGTGATGTAACCATTATGACATCTGCTGGTCCTGGAAGAGCAATTCTTTGGAGTCAAACTCAGCTGGGTTTAAATCCCAGCTCTGCTTCTTTGTAGCTGTAGTCACCCTCAGCACATTCCCTTTGGGTCCCAAACCTCCTTCTTATCCACAAGTTCTATAAACTTTTTTCTGAGATTTTTTTTTTTTCTTTTCTTTCTCCCTGTTTTTTATTTTTTGGTCAGATGGCACAAGTGTCCACCTGAAAGAAAGACACAGAGAGTGGAAAAAGCACCCTCCCCAGTGGAGTGTGGTCATGCCATTATTCCTTCTCCATATTTCTATCCTATCAGGATTTTGGGCACATGTGCACACATGCCCGGGTTGTTTTTTTTTGTTTTTGAGAGAGATTTTCACTGTAGGGCGCGTGTGCTCGCCAGACAGACAGAGAGAGACATAGAGACAGAAAGCGAGAAATCACCCCCCAAGGGGGATGGTCACGCCGCAATCCCTTCTCCTCCATTCTCCTCTCGGGATCTTGGGCATGCACGCACACGCGCCCAGCGTGAGTTTTAAGCCACCGGGTCCGGGACACGAACTGCGGTCGACTACGTGGGAGTCCAGCGACATAGCCATTACGCTAACTGCTGGTTCCCTGCCCGGGTTGTTTTTCAAGGAACCAAAGCCAGGATTTGAACCAAGGTCAGTTTGCCATGTGAGATCCAGCACCCTTAACCACTAGGTTACAGGCCCAGCCCAGTGTGCCTGAGACTTCTAAGTGAGCTGCACAAAGTCCGAGATTTCAAGTCAACAAGAGCTGTGTGAAAAGCAGAATAGCAGCTTTGTGTTCTGGTGCAGAGGGTGTAGGGAGGGTATTTCCAAAGCATCCTAATTACTTCCTAAGACTTTTTCCAGTTGCCCAAGCCAGAAATCTGGAAGTCATTCTCTATTTCTCCTTCTCTCTCACTTCCCACATCTAAAATGTATTACTTCTGCTATTTCTCCTAAAGATATTCTACATCCTTCTAACACTCTCCATTCCCTCTCTCTGACTTTTAACTATTGTCTCTTTCTTGAAAAACTACAAGTGCTTCCTAACTGGTCTTCAGGATTATCCTTTGTCTAATTATTCAGAAGCCAGAGCTCTTTCTAAATGCAAGTCTTAGCAAGGCACTCTCCTACTTAAATCCTTTACTGATTGCTCAACAACCTTGACAGTGAAGACTGAACTCCTTAGTATAGCTTAGCTTCCTATTTGGGCTCCTGGATACTTTTCCAGTTTTTCTCTCTCCAGCCCTGCCACAACCCAGCCCCTACTCCTCTAAGTTCCCGCTAGTCTAGTCTATTTGTCTATTTATGGTCTCAAGGACAATTCACAGTGACTGAACTATTTCCTGGACGTAGTTTTATTGTTTTTGTTTGTCTGGTTGTGTTTTTTTGTTTGTTTGTTTTGTTTTTGTTTTTTTGCTATAGGGTGAATATGCTCTCATCAGAAAATGAGAGACACACAGAGAGAGAGAGGAAAAGTGAGAAATCACTTTTCTGCCCCAAGGGGGATGACCATTTCACAATTCCTTCTCCAATCTCCTCTCAGGATTTTGGGCACACATGCATGCATGCTCAGTGTAATTTTCAAGCCACTGTTCCAGGCTCATACCATGCAGCTTGCCATGTGGAATCCAGACCCTTTGACCACCACACTGCCTAGCTGGCCCCTGGATGTGGCTCTTTTAGTGTCACAACCACGATCCTGGGCAGATTGGTCACTCTGACTTTGCCTTATTCCTCTCTCTGGAATGTTCTCCTTGGTGTGTCCAATCTCTTTACTACTCAGTGCTCAACCCCAGCTGTCTGCTTGGACATCATCACTGCAACTCTCCACGGAATGGCTTATTTATCCCTTCTACACAATCTGGAAGTATGTGCTCCTTGCAAGTAGGACGGTAATGCAATGACTGCTCTGTCTCCCTCACAGCTATAACAAGCTCGGCAAAAGCAGGAACTACATCCCCAGAGCATAACGGAGAGTCTGGAACACAGCAGGTGTCCAGTAAAGTTTCGCTGAATTAATGTCAATACCAGTTTATGGTGACTTTGTTAGTTATTGTCTTATACATACTATCATAGGAGATGCACCTACTTCATACAGTATGTCCTGACTTATGGACAGGTTAAGGGTCACAAAGTGCAGATAGTGTATTGCAAACAGTCTCAAAATTTTTCCCATTCCATATGTTCTCTGAGAACCTTGCCTCTTTCTCGCCTAAGTACACTTTGCTTGAAATTGGGCAAGTCTCTGGCCAACTGGGGATGGGAAAAGTGATACTATGAGACTTCCAAGGTTAGGACATCAAAGGTAACTCAGATCTCACCTGGCTCACCCCCATGCTAGGAGAAGCTCAGGCTACATGGAGGGGGACACAGACCTGGGCCTCAGCCCAGGCCAAGATCTCCCAACAAATCCCTGGCCAAATTACAGATTCTGGAGGAAAATAACTGATATCTTATTATTGCAAGTAAGTTTAGGATGGTTTGTTACACAGGAATAGACAACCTATATTTAGCTTAAGGTAAGATATAGCTGCAGGAGTGGATGAGCCCTTCTTTCTCTTGCTATGTTCTTACCCCAGCAGATCCTGGCTTATTCCAGGTGTGACTGAGGACTGACTCCAGTCTGGCCCGTTCAGACATCCACCTATGGTATGACTGGCTCCTGACATAATCAAAGAGTGCGCCGGGAACAAAGAGGACAGTACTTGGAGCTGCAGGCCACCCCAGGTGGTACATCTGCCCCTGGCTCCAGGAAGGGAACTTTTCTTTCTTTCTTTTTTTAAAGAAAGATTTTATTTTCAGAATTACTTATATTTTCTTTCAGTTATTTTCATTTGACCAGAGAGAGACACACACAGAGAGAGAAGGAAAGTGAGAAAGCAAGTCACCAGGTTCAGGTCTCAAACCATGGTTGTCTATGTGGGAGTGTCCAGGGCCTTAACCATCACACCACTTGCTGGCCCCAGGAAGGGAACTTTTCTGATCTCTGTCTTCTCTCCCCATGGGAAGAACACAGGGGCTTGATGCAGGGTAATGTCACAGCTTCACCCTGGTGGTACATACAAGTATCTATAAGTTGGTCATATTGTTCCCCATTCATCATCTGGGTATTCAAACCGCAGTGTCCTGGGCTTGGGCTGTCCTTCTAGGTCACCAATTTAAACCATATATATATATAGAGAGAGAGAGAGAGACAGAGACAGAGAGAGAATAATAAAGTAAGTCTTCAATATTATGTAACCAGAAAACATATTTGTTTTCCTATCATTCTTCTTTACCTAAATAATGAATTGTAATTTCTAGGACATTGAAATGGTTACATGAGTAGGTGGTTTCCGTTAGAATGTATGACTAATCTTTTAGCAGCGAAGTGGAATGTTTTTGTTTTTTTAGTAACTCTTTAAAGCCTGTTTTACATTGCTTGAACATCAATGGCAATTCCTTCTTTGAAAGGAGGAATCCTCTTCCACTGTGCTGGTTATTCTCCATCCTCTCATCCTAGCCCTCCCTACTCAGACCCCCTGGCTACACGCATCAGCTCTGCTAAGATCTGCATCTCCAGGTTGCTTTGCTCTGATTTCCAGATGGGTTGGACCAAAGGAAAGCACTATTGAGAGTATGGAAAGTTGGGAAGAGTCGGGGTTGGTTCCTCTCCTTTACTGCGAGACCTTGTTTTTGTTTTGTTTTGTTTTGTTTTGTTTTGTTTTGTTTCCAGAGGTTGTGTGCACTCAAGAGAGAAAGAAAGAGAGAGGGTGAGAGAGAAAGCATCCCCCACTGGGGCATGGTCATGCTGCAATCTCCTCTCCTACACTTCACTATGCCATTGGGATTTGGGGCATGCTTACCCACACGTGGGTGACAAACCCAGCATGTTTCTCAAGCTTCCGAGGCCAGGATTTGAACAATGGTCAGCTATGCAGGATCTGCTCCAATGCACAGTGCTTAGTGACCATGCTACAGAACCAACCCTAGGCTTTGGTTTGAGAGTGGCTGTGTTCCTCTACCACGTGGCATCCATTCTGTTGGGTGGCCCCTATCCCATGGCTTTAGCTCTCACTGGGTTTCAGGAACTCCATTCACTCCCTGTTAGCCCAGCGGATGATAAAGGTTCCTACAGTCATGTCCTGGTGCTCCGTCATCCCTTCTTGATTCTCTTAACCCTGCCCACAGCACGCATTATGGCTACATTTCTCCACGAATTCATACACGGGAGCCCTAACTCTGAATCCCTTAGAATACAAGTGTATTTTGGGGGCCAGCAGATGATGTAGTGATTACGTCAGTGGACTGTCACATGACTGACTGCTGTTTGAGTCCTGGACCCAGCAGTTTGAAAATCACATCGCAGGTGTGCATGCCCAACATCCCAGGAGGAGGATGAAGAAGGCATGGTATGTGGCCATCCCTCTGGGGGTGATTTCTCACTTTCCCTCTCACTGTCTCT
Source organism: Tupaia belangeri chinensis (assembly GCF_000334495.1). Classification (NCBI taxonomy): domain Eukaryota; kingdom Metazoa; phylum Chordata; class Mammalia; order Scandentia; family Tupaiidae; genus Tupaia; species Tupaia belangeri. The sequence goes on along the minus strand of NW_006159863.1, from coordinate 623,568 downwards.
CTCTCTCACTCTCTCCAGCAGTGCACTCACCCTAAGGCAAAAACCTTCAAAGGAAAACAAAAAAGAATTTAAGTGTATTTGGAGATGGAGCCTTTAAAGAGGTAATTGAGCTTTTTGTGGAAGACACAGACCCAGGTGTTGGGGAGCTCCAGTCAGTCAGCCCCTCCTGCTCTTGACTTAACTGCTGTTCGCTCTCTCTCCCCGAGGAACAAGTTGGTCAGGAAGCCATGACACAGTCATGGTTTGTTTGGTTTTGCTTGAGAGTTAGTAGTCTGACTGGATCAATTTTTCTTTTCCTTTATTATTATTATTATTTTATACATTCAATCTCTATACATCATTTAGCTTGTTAAGAGGGAGTCATGGCTTTTTAAAGATACTGGAAAAACACCCAGTTTTCACTGGAGCCAGAGGTGGTCATTCACCAAATTAGAATGACTCCAGCCAGTCGCAATGTGAAGTCTGGAGAAAGTGTGTGCTGACTTAATCAGAGGTGCAGAGGAAAAGAAGCTCAAGGTGAACGGCCCAGTTCTGATGCCTACCCAGACTTTGAGAATCACTACAAGAAAAACACCTTGTGCTGAAGGTTCTAAGAGCTGGAACCAAGTGATGCACTGATCTGCACAGTCCTTCTGAGATTGGTAAACACATCACTTCCATCAGTATTGAACCAGGAGCTGAAGTTGAAGTCACCATTGCAGATGCCTAAGTCAGCTATTTGAATAAATTGATTATCATCTGTTAACCTTTGTTGACTTTTAATCAGAGTGCCTAGTGATTTTAATACTGTAAAGATGTTCCAGATGCCATTAACTCAGTTTACTCTTGACTTCCAAAAAAATAAAATAAATTAAATGAAAAGACAGAGGTAATTAAGGTAAGTGGAGTTATTAGGATGGGCCCTAATTTATTATGACCAGTGTCTTTATAAAAAGAGATTAGGAGGGCCGGCCAGTGGCGTGGTGGTTAAAGGTGCTGGACTCCCACATGGCCAACCACGGTTCAAGTCTTGGACCTGGTGGCTTGCTTTCTCACTTTCCTTCTCTCTCTCTGATCAAACTGGAAAATAATAATAATAAACAAAGTTAGATAAAAAAAAATTTTAAGAAAGAGATCGGGACACAGACACACCCAGAAGGAAGACCATGTGAAGACACTGGGAGACAATGGCATCTACCAGTCAAAGAGAGAGGCCTCTGAAGAAACCAACCACACCAGCACCTTGAACTTGGGATTTCTAGCCTCCAGAACTGTGAGGAAATCATTTGCTATTGTCAAAACCACCTGGTCTGTGGTACAACTCTAGAAACTAAGACGCCACAGTAAATAGTTCTTCACTAAACTGCCCGAGTCACCTTGGAAGGGTGTTATCTATTCTCTTCCAGGATCCTGCCATGTATGCCCAGTGTCACCTACAGTACCACTGTATGTCCCTAAATCAACCCCATGGTATCTACTATCACCTTTCTAAGTTCATAAATTTCATTAATGTTTTTTCCATAACCTTATTTTACTGAAATACTGTAGGGCTCACTTTTACAATAACGGATTTAAATGGAAAGAGTTTCTTTTTTATTATTTTATTTTGTAAATTTTCTATAGGGCATGTGCACTTGCTAAAGAGAGAGAGAGAGAGAAAGAGAGAGAGAGAGAGAGAAAGTGAGAAGGAAGTGAGAAGGAAAGTGAGGAAGCCCCCTCCAGGGAGGTACAGCCACACTGCAATCCCTTCTCTTCCATTCTCCTCTGAGGATTTTGGGCACACACGCACATTCATCTGACATGTTTTTCAAGTTGGCTGGTCCAGGACTCAAACCACACAGTTGGTCATGTGGGATTCAGTTGCCTTAACCACTATCTCACCAGCTGGTCTGGAAAGAGTTTCTAATAGGGAAGCCAAGTAAAATTCAACTCTCCACCACACACCCAGCAATCTCGTCATTTCTATATAAGTCTATTCATATTTCTAAATCAGCTTCAGCTCTGGACCCTGGACAGGTAACAATGGGAGCTGAGTGTCTGTGGAGATGCTGCATGTCAATTCTAGTGGCTGCTTTGGTGACTGGGTGTCCCACTGATGATGAGAAGACCAGGACAGATGAGCTGGAGTTTTCAGAGGGAAACTGGAGCTCAGGGACATCTAGGGAGGAAATGGTATCATTAGAGTGAGAGTTATTAACACATCAAAGGAAGTCATCTAATTAAACCTATTTTAATGACATAAAATCATTTTCTAAAATCACAGGGCTGGATGGGATTGAGAATTCCTAACATCACATCCTTCATCCTCCATGCAGTCTTCACTGAGAGCTACTAGTAAAAAGTTCTTTAGTCTCCAGAGTGCTTTCTTAGGGACAGTATTTCATTTGACCCTGAATAAATTGTATGAGTTTAGTAGCAAGAAGTTAACAATCTCTGTTTTGCAAATAAATCAAACTGAGGAACAGGCAGCATGGTGACAATCTGAGTTCACACTGCTAACAGACGTCACAGCTTGGTCTACAAACTTGCGATGCTTAGACCAGGTGAGTGTCCATAGTGTGGCCATCTTGCACACTCTCTAGGAATCTGTACATGCACACATGCTCCCCCAAAAGGCAAATGTCACGGGTTGTCATTCCAACCCAAACTCACAGTGAGAAAGGATTTCTCCTCGACATCTGGCCGTGAGCAAGAGAGAAAAGAGGAGGGAATGGAGAGAGGAAGAGAAAGCAATAACATGAGTTGAGCTTGTGGGGAGAGAAAGTGATGTTCCCTTTAAAGTTCGCCCTTATCTTGGCTCCAGCTGTGCACAGAGAGTCCTCTGAGGATTGGGCAGAACTCAGATACTGTCGCCTGTGCTGAAAGGATGCCCCTCCCGTCACTCCACTCAGCCGGCAGGTGGCCTGAGCCAGAACACTTGGCACATCCGTCTAATGCTTTGATGGCTAAATGTGCAATACATGGGGTTCTGTGAATCTGGGAAAATCCTACTTTAGACCTTCACTGATGCAGAAATGGCACTGGCTGACTGCTGTCTGGTCTTCTTGTCCAGCTAAGCAGGTGCCTCATTATTCCACACGGATACCCCACACAGACTGGTATGACCTCACACCCTGCCCACGCCCTAAGTGCTCTCTTAGTCTGCCCTTAGCTCTAACCCGCCCAAGGCCCACCTTCTCCCAGAAGCTTGGCTGCAGTGACCCTCAGAGAGCAGTTGAATTTCTTTTTTTTTTTTTTGAGAGATTTTTTTTTGCTATAGGGTGCGTGCGCTCGCCAGACAGACAGAGAGAGACAGAGAGACAGAAAGCGAGAAATCACCCCCCATGGGGGATGGTCACGCCGCAATCCCTTCTCCTCCATTCTCCTCTCGGGATCCTGGGCACGCACGCACACGTGCCCGGTGTGAGTTTTAAGCCACTAGGTCCGGGACACAAACCGCAGTCGACTACGTGGGAGTTCAGCGACATAGCCATTACGCTAACTGCTGGTTCCCTAGCAGTCGAATCTTGAAATCATTATTATAGAGTCATCTGACTTAACATTAAACACGCTCTCGAGCATGAGTGTTCATTTCTAAATATCATTTTTTAAATGTCCTGATGAGATTGCAAGCTCTTCCTGAGCAAAACTGGAAATTTTTTTTTTTTTTTAGATTTTTTTTTCTATAGGGCACATGCGCTCGCCAGAGAGCCAGAGAGAGACACAGAGACAGAAAGCAAGAAATCACCCCCCAGAGGGATGGCCATGCCACAATCCCTTCTCTTCCATTCTCTTCTCAAGATTTTGGGAATGCATGCACATGTGCCCAGTATGAGTTTTAAGCCACAGGGTCTGGGACTCAAACCACAGTCAACTATGTGGGAGTCCAGAGAAATAACCATTATGCCTTCTGCTGGTCCCCAAAGCTGGAATCTTATGCTTTATTGATTCTACAAGCTGCCTACAGTAGGTACAGACATGCTCATAGATGACTTCTCTGGGAAAGACTGGGCAAAACTGAGGTGAAAGTAGAAAGCTGTTAGAAACAAAGAGGAAAAGGGGAAAGATATGGGAGTAAATACAATAATCTTCCCTCGTGAGGCCAGCAGGTGGCGTGGTGGTTAAGGCACTGGGATTCCACTAGGTCAACCACGGTTTGAGTGCTGGACCCGGTGGCTTGAAGATCACACCAAGCACGCATGTGTGCATGCTTGTGGCATGGTCATTCCCCCCTTGGGGGGTGATTTTTCACTTCTCTCTGTCTCTCTCTGACGAGCACACACACCCTATGGCAAAAACCTAAAATAATAATAATCCTCCCTCATTTGAAGTTTTCAGTGTCCTTTTAAGATCCCCATACAATGAGCGTTTTCAGTGTTATTTTCAGATCTGCATAAGGTAAGAGGATAAACCAGAGTGTTTCTGTGTGCTTCTTTACTAACAATGAAATAAAATAATACCTGTTGAACAAAGGAAAAGCCTAGCTCTGCGACACAAGAATGGACTAGTCACATCTCACCTGTAACAGTTTTAAATTTAATCCTATTAGTGTGCAGCGCTCATCAACCACTGCATTTAGAAACCCCTTCTCCTGAGTCCCCAGGCAGTTCGCAGGCCCAGGCAGGCTCCTTCCACTCAGGTGGCTCCTAGGGGCTCCCCCGACCTCCTCCTCTCTGGAGTCATCACCACCCATCCAGAACGGTGGGTTTCTCTTCCTTCCAAGATCAGCCCAGGGAAGATGGGCTTTTCTGTCCACTCTTCCTATTATTCCAAAAACAAGTTCACAGACCCTCTTCATTTTAAGATTTCAGTATCTATCATCACGAGAGACAAGACTTAGGAGAAAACATGGGGAAGTTCTATAAAAGGGTAAAAGTATCGTCCTGGACCTTGGTCTATAGCATCTGACTACGTGGTTGAAATGATAACTAGAAATTTCTTTTATACAATATTGGAGCCGACCAAATCTTTTCCGTCCTATTGATCTTTGCTACTTTGCTGTAAAATACTCATCCCCCGGGGACCAGCAGTTAGCGTAATGGCTATGTCGCTGGACTCCCACGTAGTTGACCGCGGTTTGTGTCCCGGACCCAGTGGCTTAGAACTCACGCCGGGCGCGTGTGCGTGCATGCCCAAGATCCCGAGAGGAGAATGGAGGAGAAGGGATTGCGGTGTGACCATCACCCCTGGGGGGTGATTTCTCGCTTTCTGTCTCTGTCTCTCTCTGTCTGTCTGGCGAGTGCACGTGTCCTACAGCGAAAACCTCTCCAAAAAAAAAAAAGAAAAGAAAAAAAAAATACCCATCCCCCTAACCTATTACCCATCTACTCAGCACATGGACCTAATAAGGAACATCTGGCCAGGATGACTGAGCCCTAATTTCAGTTTCTGAGAACCAAACCTCTGTTCTACATGAGATTCTTCCCAGAAGGACATTTTCAAAACTAAAGCGCTTCATTTATTTTCTTTTTGTCTTCCTTTTTTTTTCTATAAAAAAAAAAGCTTTACTATACGGGGTCATCAGGTGGGATCGTGGTTAAGGCACTGGGCTCCCACATAGCCAGTTGCTATTCAAGTCCTGGACTCGGCAGCTTGAAATTCACACCAGGTGTGTATGAGTGCATGCCCAAAATCTCGAGAGGAGAATGGAGAAGGGATTGTGGCGTGGCCATTCCCACTGAGGGGTAACTTCTCACTTTCTGTCTCTCTGTGTTTTTGTCAAGTGTGCATACCCTATAGCAAAAATCTCTAAAAAAAAAAAATTAAGTTTTGGGCTGGCAGTTGGTAAGGGGGTTGGGGGCGCTGGATTTCTACGTGGCCAACCATGGTTCAAGTCCCGAATCTGGCAGCTTGCTTTCTCGCTTTTCTTTTCTCTCTGTGTATGTCTCTCTCTGGTCAAATTAAAAAAGAATAGTGGCAACTGGAATTAAATAAATAAATAATTCTTTTTTAAAAAGTTCATTTATGTTTAATTTTTATTATTATTATTCTTTCATTTTGACCAGAGAGAGACAGAGAGAAAGGGAGAGTGAGAAAGCACGCTGTCAGGTTCGGGACTTGAACCGCGGTCAGCCACGTGAGAGACCCGGGCCTCAACCACCATGCCACCAGCAGGCCTCCATAAATAATTCTTTTTTAAAAAAGAAAAGCTTAGCTATCTAACACATTTATTTGTTGGGAGGAGGGGTAGGATAAGAAATGAACCCCCGGGGGAATGGCCGCACACTACAACACCTTGTCCTCCATTCTCCTCTGGAGATTTTGGGCACACATGGACACATCCTCGGTGTGGTTCTTTTTTTTTTTTTTTTTCTTTTTCTTTTTCTTTTTTTCTTTTTTTTAAGGAGAAGGTAGTTTATTAAGTAAAAGCCAAAGTATACTCCTGAGAGGTGGAGGGGGCCTGAGCAGATAGAGAAGAGTGGCTCGAAGGCCCACTGGGTGTGTTTTTTAAGCTGCTGGGTCCACGAATCAAACTGCATAGTTGGCCTTATGGATCCAGCTGCCTTAATCTCCACGCTACCTGCTGGCCCCTCTTTACTTCTTAAATACAATTACATGTCATTTAATGGGAGGGATACGTTCCTATAAAGGCGTCCTTACGCAATTTGGTCAGTGTGCAAACATCACAGAGTGTACTTAGATGAACCTAGAGTGTCACAGGCTAGTCGTCACCCACTGTTTCTCTATTTTTTTTTTTTTAAATCACCCCTCAACATTTTATTAGGACTCCTAGTTTAGAAACAGTGTGGTAATACTGTATATAAGAATAAATTATTGTCTTTGAAAATCATTAAATCAGGCTGCCCCCATAGTGCCGCAGATTAAGCCCTGTGCGTGGGAAGCCAGATCCCACATGGTTGATCGCAGTTCGAATCCCAGTCTCAGTAGCTTGAAAAACACACCAGCTGTGTGTGCATGCCCAAATGCCTGACAGGATGGAGAAAAGGGGGTTGTGACATTACCACTCCCCACTGAAGGATGCTCTCTCTCTCTCTCTCTGGCAAGCACACACACTTTGGCAATCAAAAATATCCTAAAATCAGCAGTTTTTTTTTAGTCATGTTAACACAATATAAACCCAGCCCTGTAGATTTCCTAAGTATAGGTTAGAGGCTGAGGAATAGGTAAGAGCCAACAGTAGAGATAAGGGCTCTGAGTACAGAAAAGGAGGCTGAGGAGGCCCCCTGCCCCAGAGAGACTGCCTTCTAGGAAAAGAGTCTAAGAGGGGTGGTGACTGCTCGTCCTGGGTCCCTCCCACTGAGTGGACACTTAATCCTCAGGATGGAGCAGCTTCAAGGGCTTTCCTGTCCAGGAGTTGTCCAAGGAAGACCGCGCTGTCTTTTATCTGCCTAGGAGCCCAGAACACTGCTCAGACTTGTCTGGTAACCTTAGGGGAGAGTGGCGAGTGCTTCCTCCCCCCAAACACCTGCTTCCTTGCTTTGCTCAACACCTCCTAGCTTGTTCTGTTTCTGCAGGAAATAGAGGGAAGGTGACAGATAGTCAAGACAGTTTTATAGAAGTCATAACCCTGTCTTTGTTTTTGGTTTATCTTTTATCTTTTTCTCTTTTTTTTTTGTTCTTTTTAAGTTAATAAATACAGAGATAGTCTACTGACAGGGTCATATCACGGTCTCCCAGCCAGGATCACAGGCAAGTACCACCATGCTCAGGGTGTCCTGGGATCCGAACCTACACCTCCCATGTGGCTTAAGCATTATGCAGCTGAGTGGCTGGGCCTGGTTTCTCTCTCTCTCTCTCTCTCTCTCTCTAATGAAAGTTTAAAAACAATTGCCAGAGGGACCTGTGCTTACCAGAAAGGAACAGAGAGAGAGGAGGGAGAAAGTACCTCCCAGTGGAGCATGATCACACACAGCAATCCCTTCTGTTTCCACCCTATTGGGATTTGGGGCATGCATGTACACATATCTGGCATTTTTAATTAACTTTTTGACATTTTTTTCTTCTCTTTTTTAAAAAAATAATTATTTTATTTAATTGTATTTATTTATTTAAATTTGACCACAGAGGGACAGAGAGAGAGAGAGAGAGAGAGAGAGAGTGAGAAAACAAACTGCCAGGTCCAGGACTCAAACTGGTTGGCCATGTAGGAGTCCAGCACCCTTAACCACCACACCACCTGCAGGCCTGTGGAATGTTTTTCAAGCCACCAGGGCCAGGATTTGAGTTGCAGTTGGCTATGTGGGAGCCAGATCCCTTAACCACTAGGCTATCGGGCTGGCCCTGGTTTATCTTTTAAATTACCTTGGGGTGAAACTGTTAGCTGTAAAGGAGGTAATTTTAGCCAGGGTTTTTGAAACAAATTGAAGACTTTGTGACTTTTGTGCCATTGAGCCATCCAAGTAGGTGAAATTATTCAGAGACATGTTGCAAAACATTCATAGGCTGTTAGGTTTGAGCAGTCTGTTAGTAAGCTTGTTTGAAACATGAACCATGGTCAGCCATGTGGGAATCCAGTGCCTTTTAACCACCATGCCACCTGCCAGCCCCATGGCTTTTAATTTTTAATTTTTAAAAAATTCTTTTTAAAATTTTATTTCAATTTATTTATTTGCATTCATTCACTGTACATCATTACAGCATACAAAATGAGATTTTCCATCCAGAGTACACTGTATATTGTCTCAATCAAGCACATCAACAAACATGTTATTGTCAGCAAATGATCTTCCATTTCTTGTTTTCTCTCTGTTTTGCTTTTTTTTCCCCCCACCCATGATTCCCTATCTCTTACCCTCTGCCATCTCCCACTCTCCTCCCACACTGTCTCTGGTATCTATGTTTGCTTTCTATACTGTTTTCCCCCCACATTTTATTGAATCACCAAAGACCCTAATCAATCCAAATACCCTCATAGCAAACACAGGTGACACACACATTTCCATGAACGCAAGTCTAACTTTACACGTCCTATAAAGTAGCACCTAGCTGGGGCTACATAGTTTTAAAACAATTCTGTCAGGGGGCTAGCAAGTAGTGTGGTGGTTAAAGGCTCTGAACTTCCACATGGCCAATGGTGGTTCAAGCCCTGGACCTGACAGCTTGCTTTCTCACTTTCTCTTTCTCACTCATTCTGTCCCTCTCTGGTCAAATTTAAAAAAATAAATAAAGTTAAATAAAATATATATTTTTTTTGTCTGAAGGTACATGTGCCCACTGGAGAGACAGAGAATGAGAGACAGAAAGTGAGAAGGCAACCCCCGCACACAGGAGATAGTCACGCCACAATGCCTTCTCCTTCACTTTCCCTCTTTTTGAGATTTTGGACATGCATGCAGACGCACCTGGTAAGTTTTTTCAAAACACCATATCTGTATCAAACTATGCAGTTGACCAGTGGCCTTAACCATTATGCCACCCACTGGCCTTCAAAATTCTTGCACCAAAATAAATGTATATTTTAATTCCATTTTTCCACAAACTTTCTGAAGTTCCCTTATAACATTCACAAACCTGGTTCCTCTCTTCTGAGGTCCTGTAGATGTTAACTTGTGCCAACTATTTTAGGCTTAAATAAAAACAAATAGCCATTTGGCACCTGTCTAATAGTAAATGAAAGAGAAGCAGGTGTTGGAAACGCCAGCGTAATTTATTATGCACAGCATGATAACACAGGAGGCGACAAGACTGAACACAGAAACGGGCCCTGTTCGTGGCAAAGGAGAAATGCAAAGACTCCGAGCAGTGGTCCCTCTGGAGAGTTCATTTTGCCCTTAGGATTTTTAGCAATTAGGTTTTCTTTTCTGAGGCATCAACAAGGGACACCAGCCAGGGCTGTTAAGCCGTGGAGCGCACACTGCACGGAATTCACAGCGCTGAGTTCAACACACACGCACTCTCTCTCAGTCTGGGAGCGAAGGACAATTCACACGGGACTCATGAGGAACAAATGCGTGGATGCACATGCAGGCACGAGGCCATACAGGGGTCAAGCTAGCAAAGAAAACCTACGGCGTACATACTGCATGCTACTGATGCAACCATTTCATTTCTTTTCTTTTCTTTTCTTTTTTTGGAGAGGTTTTTGCTACAGGGCGCATGTTCTCACCAGAAAGACAGAGAGAGACAGAGAGACAGAAAGTGAGAAATCACCCCCCAGGGGGGATGGTCATGCCGCAATCCCTTCTCCTCCATTCTCTTCTCAGGATCTTGGGCATGCATGCACACGCTCCTGGAGTGAGTTTAAGCCACTGGGTCTGGGATTTGAACCACGGTTGACTACATGGGAGTCCAGTGACATAGCCATTACACTAACTGCTGGTCCCCTTTCGCTTTTTTTTGAGAGAGATTTTTGCTATAGGGTGCATGCGCTCGCCAGAAAGACAAAGAGACAGAGAGAAATCACCCCTCAGGGGGCATGGCCACACCACAATCTCTTCTCCATTCACCTTTTGGGATTTGGGGCACACATGTACATGTACCTGGCATGAGTTTTAAGCTGCCAGGTCCAGGTCTTGAACCACAGTTGACTACGCAGAAGTCCAGAGACATAACCATTATGCCATTTGCTGGTCCTGCGACCATTTAGAGTTTCTAAGAATTATTTATTTAATTTTATTCATTATTATTATTATCATTTAAAAATTTTTCTTATAGGTACATGTGAAGTGAGAAAGCAAGCAGCCGTGTCTGGGACTCAAACCACTGCAGTCCAGTGCCTTAATCACCGCTGGCCCAGGAAACCATTTCTTTTCTTTTCTTTCTTTATTTTTTAAGAATCATTTTATTTAACTTTATTTATTTATTTAAATTTAGTCAGAGAGGGACAGAGAGAGAAAGAGAGAGGAAAAGTGAGCAAGCAAGCCACCAGGTCCAGGACTCAAACCGTAGTCAGCCATGTGGGAGTCCAGTGTCCTTAACCACCATGCCACTTGCTGGCCCCTCCATGCAACCATTCCTTACACAGTGGAAACTGACTTAAGATAAAAACAAAGGGAAAAGAGAAAAGAAAAGGGGTAAGGGCGGGAGGTAAAGGTTTTCCACAGGTGGGAGCCTCCTGGCAGCGCCTTCGGGAGGGCGGTCTGTCAGCAGCTGCTCTCACCAGATTTCTTTCTTTCCTGAGGTCTCAGGTGATGGTTCAGGAAGATCTTTCCCACTGCTGCTGCTGTTACAGGTACAGTTATGAGCAGGGAGTCCCAACATGCCAACAAAGGGGACATCTGACATGTCAGTCACTATTACCAGGGATTGCAGCAGCTAGGCCCCTGGTGCTAAGAGAGGAGAGGCTATCTACTGTTTTCTTTTTTACCAAGACTTTTTTGCCATAGGGCACTTGCACCCACAAAAGAGAGAGACAGTGAAAGTGAGAAATCACCCCCTAGGGGGATGGCCACGCTGCAATCCCTTCTCCTCCTGGGATTTTGGGCATGCAAGCACACATGGCTGGCATGATTTCAGACTACTAGGTTTGGGTCTCAAATTATAGTTGGCTGTGTGGGATGCAGCGCCTTAACCACCACATCACCTGCTGGCCCCGAGGTCATCTAATTTTATTGCTTAAATTGTTGTTAAAGGACAAAGAAAAAGTTGCTATCTTCCCTCCAGTCATTCCATATAAGCACATAGGAATTGCCCAAGATGTCTGGTCACCATCCCACTTCCCACTCAGGGCAGTAAACTAATACAGATTCATCCCTATGTGCACGCTCCTGGCCAAGTCCACACTGGGCATGCGCACTGCCATCCTCCAGCCACCTAACACAATCCCCTCACCTGACAGGAAGTACGCAGGCGCAGCGAAAGGCCGTGGATTCAGACTTGCCCCGCTAAATATTCATAACAAGACCCCACAATAAAAGGAACACCTAACCCCATTCCTAGCAGTTGTCCTCAGACGCCTGTCCTCCTATCACTTCTTTGGCCTGGGGTGTATTTTTATGTTAAAATCTTCCCTTTTCTATTAAAAACGTCTCTTTTCCACATTACTCATGTGCATCTCATGGCGGGTCTCTAACCTTACAGACCTGGAGCCAAAGAACCGAATATTTCACGTGGTGTAACCCCAGCTTCTTCATCTGATAACATTGCTATTAGTTCAAACTACTAGTTACCGAACACTTACTTTAAGCTTTGAGGGTACTTAACACCTTGCTAAATGCTATATATCCTCAAGGGACAGGGAGAGAGAGAGGAGGAAAGGGAAAAAGCAAGCCACTAGGTATGGAACTCAAACCACGGTCAGCCATGTGGGAGTCTGGGGCCCTTAACCACCTGCCAGCCCCACTACCTTCTCCTTTTAACTGTATTTATTTCTTCCATGACCAAGAGAGATAGAGACAACAGTATACTCAATGTATTTTTTTAAGAACAATTTTTTTTTAGAATTATTTATTTATTATTATTATTATTATTTAATTTGATGAGAGAGAAAGGGAGAAAGGAAGTGAGAAAGCAAACTGCCATGTCTGGGACTTGAACAGTGGTTGGCCATGTCGGAGTCCAGCACCTCAACTACCAATGCCACCTGCTGGTCCCAGAACAACTGTTTTAAAAAACATTTTAAAAATAATGATTTATTTAACTTTATTATTATTTTTAAATGTTCTGTAGGACATGTGTACTCACCAGAGAGACAGAGAGAGAGGGAAAGTGAGAAAGCAAGCAGGTCTGGGGCTCAGATCACGCCTGGCCATGTGGGAAGTCCAGCACCTTAATTATCATGCCACCTGCTGGCCCTTTTTCAAAACATTTATTTATTTATCTATCTGTCTATCTATCTATTTATTTGTTGTGATTTTTCAAGCTGCTGGATTCGAGACTTGAACCACAGCAGGACATGCGGGAATCTAGCACCTTAACCACCATGCCACTTGCTGGATCCAGCCCCCAATGGTTTTATTTAAATAATTGTATCTAACTTTATTTATTATTATTTTTTAATTTGACTAGAGAAAGACAGAGAGAGCAAGAGGGAAAGTGAAAGAAAAGGCAAGCGACCAGGTCTGCAACTCGAACCTGGGTCAGCCATGTGTGAGTCCAGTGTTTTTAACCACGATGCCACCTGCTGGTCCCCCAGTGAGATCTTAATGCCATGATTCACCCCCACCCTGTCAGCTCCAGATCATGAGCACACATGTGCCTGGCATGCCCAGGAAGGTCTCTGGGCATAAACCTGGACCTTCCTGTGCAGGCAGGTGAGGCTCTCAGAGCATCATTTTTTACCACGGTGCCTCTGTCTGGCTTCTTGTTACTCATTCCCTTTTACAGATGAGGAACTAGCTCCTCAAGAGGTCAAGTGACTTGACTAAAATCACCAAGCTACTAAAACGGTGGTACTAGGGATTGAACCTTGGCTATTTGAATCCTAATCTGTGCTCTTAGCACAGTAAAACATAAGATGGTATGTGACGGGAAAGAAAACAAACATGAGACCCTCACTTAATTAGCATTGAGACTTGACAACAATCCTGCAAGGCAGGCATCATTATTCCCATTTTACAGATTAAATTAAGGCTTGTAGAGGTTAAGTAACTTATCTAAAGTTATACCATTTAGCAGAGGAATCCATGTCTGTCTGCTTGCAAAGCCCACAATCTTCCTATGGAATTACCAAGAATTTTATTTGTAGAGTGAAGTCATTTAAAATTTCTTCTATGCATATTTTTTAGTTCTGCACATCCAAACAAATCAAGAATTTCTATAAAACAAACATCTGGAGCGTTTGTATAAATTTGAAAGAAGTCTGTCAAAGATTGCCTTGCAGGACCAGCAGATGGTGTAGTGATTATATTGCTGGACTCCCACGTGGCCGATTGTGGTTCGAGTTCGGATCTGGTGGCTTGAAATTCATACCTGGTGCATGTATGTGTGTGCCCAAGATCCTGGGAAGAAAATAGAGGAGAAAGGATTGTGGTGTGGCCATCCCCGTGGGTAGTGGTTTTTCACTTTCCCTCTCACTGTCTCTGTCTGTCTCTCCAGAAGTGCTTAAGGCAAAAACCTTACATTAAAATTTTTAAAATAAAAAAAATTAAAAAGTAAAAGATTGCCTTGCAAGAAAATTACTGCATAAATTCTGTCCTGTAAATTCTTCTGTTATAGTTAATTATATATTCTTAAGTTTAAAGGAAAAAAATGGAAGCTAGAAACCAGTTGTTATTGGCTTTTTTTTTTTTTTTTGGAGAGGTTTTTGCTATAGGGTGTGTGCGTTAGCCAGAAAAACAGAGAGAGAGAGAGATAGAGAAACAAAGTGAGAAATCACCCCCCGGGGGGATGGCCACGCCGCAATCCCTTCTCCTCCATTCTCCTCTCAGGATCTTGGACACGCATGCACATGCGCCTGGCATGAGTTTAAGCCACCAGGTCTAGGACTCGAACCGCAGTTGACTACATGGGAGCCCAGCAACATAGCCATTATGCTAACTGCTGGTTCCTTTATTGGCTTTAAATGAGGATCCACAAATGTCATGATTTCTTTTTGCCATTTTATGTAAAGTCCCTTTAATCACAGCCATGTCCTTCAGGTATGGGGACAGAGGGGGGAGAACATGGTAGAAACCTACAATGCTCCCCAGGTCCAGACTTCGGCCTGGAATAGACTTTAAAGATGTCAGGATTCAAACTCACATTTTAGAAATGGGAAAATGAAACTTCCAGGAGGTGGAGTGACTCCCAGTTTAATGGAAGAGTTGAAACTAGAACCTGGTTCCTGATTCTTTCCATAGCGTGATCCAGGAATCACTTTAGAGGATATTCTATTTTTCTCCTCTTTTGACCCAGTGAGAAAATAAAGTGAGAATGTTTGAAAAAGCATTTAAAGTGAAACCAGGACACTAAGAGTAAAGTTATCCTGGAAAGAGGTGAAGAAGGTAATCTCAGAGGCTAGAATTAACTGAGCACAGGAAAAGATAAGGTCTTATCTAAGGCAATTAGAGTGAGCAGGCAATTAAAGGCTTTTGTTACCTGTATTTAGGAGAATGCTGTGAGACAGCAAGCTTTTGAAATCCCTGGCTAAATCAAGACTAGAGAGTGAGGACTTCTCTTTCTTTTTACTTTTTCTTTTTTTCTTTCTCTCTCCCTTCCTTCCTTCCTTCCTTCCTTCCTTCCTTCCTTCCTTCCTTCCTTCCTTCCTTCCTTCCTTTTTCTTCCTTTCTTCCTTTCTTTCTTTCTTTTTTTCTTTCTCTCTTCCTTCCTTCTTTCCTTTCTTCTTTCTTTCTTTCTTTTTGCTATAGGGGGGTGTGCTCACTGGGGAGAGGGAAAAGCATCATGAAATCACTCCCCAGGGTTATGGCCACACCACAATCCTTTCTCTTCCAGTCTCCTCTTGGGATTTTGGATCTGCATGCACATGTAACCAGTGTGTTTTTAAGTTGCCAGGTCTGGGACTCACACTACAGTCAACCATGTGGGATCCACTGCCTTAACTACCGCCCCACTGGATGGCCCAAGAGATTTTGTCTGGGGGGAGTAGGGAGAAGATTTTTGCTGTAGGGTGCGTGTGCTCTCAAGAGAGACAGAGAGAGAGAAAGTGAGAAATCACTCCCCAGGGGGGATGGCCACACCGCAATCCCTTCTCAATTCTCTTGGGATCTTGGGCAGGCACACACATGCACACACACCCGGCCTGAGTTTAAGCCTGGGTAGTCTGGGGCTTGAACCATGGTCAACTACATGTGAATCCAATGACATAACCATTATGCCATCTACTGGTCCCATGCCAGCTGTGTTTTGAGCCACTATGTCCAAGACTCTAACCATGGTTGACCATGTGGGAGTCCAGCATCTTAATCCTTACATCACCTGTTTGCCCTCAAGGAATTAAAAAAAAATTTTTTTTTTTCTTTTTAAGGTTTTCATCATTGCAAGCATTTGCTTGCTGGAAAGATACAGAGAGAGGGAAAGTGAGAAATTACCCCCCAATGGGGAATGACCACTCTGTAATCCTTTCTCCTCCATTCGCCTCTTGGAAGTTTGGGCATGTAAACACACGTCCTGCCATGATTTTCAAGCCACCAGGTCCAGGACTCAAACAGTGCAGGCAATCATGTGGAATCTAGCCGCCTTAATCACCATGCCACTGGCTGGCCCAAGAGGTACTGGTTTTTATACTTGGTAGGGAAAAAATATGGAAGTGGAAAGATGTCAGCTGGGGTCCCCTCAGTCCCTTTCCAGGATCTAGGAAATTCAAAGCCCTTGTTTTTATTTGTGAATTGTCCAAGGAGATTTCCTTTCCTTGGCATTCTGGACTTCTGAAATCTTGCTTCCAAGAGTAAGCTGAATAGAATTTACTAGCGATGGAAGGAGGTGTTTACATGTCTGTAAAAGCCAAGCAGGTGGCATCACTAGCACTGTGCAGCCCCTCCCTTCTACCTAATCCCCTAATCCCAGGTTTTCTCCTCTTAACTCTTTCTTCCCAACTTCTCCTTCTCCTCCTCCTTCCTTCCCCTTGTGTCAGGAGTAGAAATAACAAACTCTTTCATCTCAAACCAAGCAGGTTTTCCCCTCTTTTGAAGTCCTGGTGGCTGCCAACATCCATGGCCTCAAGGTCTTATTCCTCCCTACAACTTTGTCAGTCTTTCACCCAAGGAGACAGCTCCCTCCTTCTCTAAGAGGAAGATTTAAAAAAAAAAAAACTGTAAGATTAAAAAAAAAGTGTGTGTGTATATTTACATAAGATTAAAAATCTTTGATGTTTAGTGAAGATGGTACCTACCTGTGCTGTTTATATTTTTAAATTGCTTTGTTTGTATGGGATTGTATGATCATAACTAACAGCAATGGGGATTTCTCCATATTTATATAATTTTCATAGGAAGTCTTCAAAATTGTAAAATATTAGCAATCCAATCTAAGCCCAATTGCCATTTTATTTATTTGATTTTTGCTATAGGGCACATGTGCTTGCCAGAGAAAGACAGAGAGAGAGAGAGGAAAAGTGAGAAATCAGTCCCCAGTGGGATAGCCTTATCACAATCCCTCCTCCATTCGCCTCTTGAGATTTTAGACACATATGCATACACAGCCAGCATGTTTTTTGT
Source organism: Tupaia belangeri chinensis (assembly GCF_000334495.1). Taxonomy (NCBI): domain Eukaryota; kingdom Metazoa; phylum Chordata; class Mammalia; order Scandentia; family Tupaiidae; genus Tupaia; species Tupaia belangeri. Next base: position 606,619 of record NW_006159863.1, on the reverse strand, counting down.
TTTTTGTTAGAGAGTATTTTGCTATAGAGTGCGTACACTCACTGAAGAGACAGAGACAGCGAGAAAGAAAGCAAGAAATCATCTGCTGGGAGGATGGCCATGCCATAATCCTTTCTCGTCCATTCTCCTCTTGGGATTTTAGACACGCACGCACACACACTCAGCGAGAGTTTTAAGCTGCTGGGTTGGGGACTCAAACCATGGTCGACTGAGAGTCCCACGACTTAACCATTACACCATCTGCTGGTACCCCCTCTCCAGCATGTTTTACAAGCCACAGGGTCCAGGACTCAAACTGTGGAGTCAGTCATGTGGGACTAGCACCTTAACCACCACACCACATGCCCAATTGCCATTTTTTTTTTTTTAGAAAGTTTTTTTTGCTATAGGGCACATACATTCGCCAGAGAAACAGAGAGGCAGCAAAAATCATCCCGCAGCTGGGATGGCCACGCATGTATATGTGCCCGGTGTGAGTTTGAAGCTGCCTGGTCCAGAACTTGAACCATGGTTGATTATGTGAGATTCCAGCGATGTAACCACTCCACCATCTGCTGGTCCTACCATTTTTTAAAAAGAAGTTTTTGCCTTAGGGCATGTGTGCTCACCAGAGAGAGAGAGAAAGACAGAGACAGAGGCAGTGAGAAGAACACTGAGAAATCAACCCCCAGGAGGGATGGCTAGGTGGTAATCCCATCTCCTTCATTCTCCTCCCTGGATCTTGGGCACACACCCATATGTACCCAGTGTGTTTTTCAAGCTGCCAGGTTTAGGACCTGAACCGTGTAGTTGCCCATGTGGGATCCAGTGTCTTAGCTACCAACCACTTACTGGCCCCTAAATTAGTATATTTACAATCACAGTGCAAGTAGATAGATACAATCTCATCGTTTGTTTACTAGGAGCTAACTATTCCCTATCGTTACTTAATTTACCCTGTTTTCCCTTGCAGCCTTAATTAGCCCAACTTTTTAAACTTTTTAATTGATAATGAATACCTTAACTTAAGCAAGCCCGTGCCAGTGTTTGACAGATGGTTAATGTCAAAAGCCTGTGGGAATGGCTTCTGGTTAGCCTTTGGTTTCTGGGTTTTTAAGCAGGAGAAATGTCTGAGTGCGGATCAGGAAGCGTACATCACCACCAACTTTTATTGTCCTTCGAATTCTCTGTTCTCCCCAGACGTCTCTTCTACTCCTGGCCTAGCAGGGCCAGAAACCAGGTGGAAGCATGCCATAATGGCGAGTGATAAGCCTCATAAAGTGGTTTTTTTTTTCTTTCTTCAATTAATGGTTTCACTGACAACTTTACTGCCTTGCTCTAAGCTTCTCCCACTCCCTCGGGCATCTGTCCACATGTCTGAGATGAGCCTCCCAGTCCCATAGAACTGGCCCTCTGAACAGACTGCACTATTTTAAGAAACTCATCTCTCTTTTGGGGGGGAACATAACACTTGAAAGTACATTTAAACAGAAAGTAATAGGGCTTTAAAGCTGAGCTATAAAAGTGATTTATTCATGAGTTCATGTCCCAACTGACATCCATTTTATATTAATTTTCCTTGCGTGTGAATACTCAGCTTTTTCCCCACAATCTTTGCTGCTATATGCAAAGTTTTTATTCCACTCTCATTTCCTTCTACATTTCTCCAAAGACGCTCCTAACAGGCCGAAAGAGATCCACCAGGGTTCACAAGCCCACTTTGGGAAACTCTGCTATGAAATGATAATGCTCCCTTCTTACGACTGCTGACTCTATTAGGTAGTCAGTTAGCTGTATTACGGAAACAAAAGTTCTTCATTCATTTTTCCAGAGTTACTTTAAATGTGCTTTTATTCACATGTTCTACTGTCAGCAGGAGAGCTATGCAAAGCACACCTTTCTCTTAGGCCAGTGGAACTCTCACCCTAGAATGAAACAATTTCTTAGCGTCCTTTCTCTCTGCCCCAAAGGAACCCAGAGCAAAAGAGTCAATGATAATAATGTTCCCTTTACATTGTATAACTTTCATTCTTTCCTTTTTTAAAAAAATAGTTATTTTAAAAATTTTATTCATTCATTTAATTTGACCAGAGAGAAACAGAGAATGAGAGGGAAAGTGAGAAAGCAAGCCATCAGGTCCAGTACTCAAACCGTGGTCAGCCATGTGGGAGTATCCAGTGCCTTAACCATCATGCCACCTGCTGGCCCCACATGGTATAACTTTCAAAGCAGTTTCAAACACAGCAGTTTCTCCAGTGTCTGCTTCCTCAAACGGATGAGAAAACAGAGACTCAGAAAAATTAAAGAGTCCATCAGTGTCAGAGACCAGGATTTAAATCACCACTTGATGATGCTGATTTAAAACAACAACAACAAAAAAAGCTTGAGACCAGCAGGTAGTATCGCGGTCAGGGTGCTGGATTCTACGTGGCCAACTGAGATTTGAGCCCCAGAGTTTGAGGTTTGAAAATCATGCTGGGTACATGTGCATGCGTGCCCAAAATCCGGAAATGAGAGAGAAATGGAGGAGAAGGAATTGTAGTGTAGCCATGCCCTCTCAGGGGTGATTTCTCACTTTTCCTCACTGTCTTTGTCTCTCTCCAGTGAGTACATGTACCTTATGGAGGTGGTGGGGGGGAACACTAAGAGAAAGAAAGAAACAAACAAACATTCGAGCCAGCAGGTGATATGGTGTTTAAGGCACTAACCTCCCACATGATCAATTGCGGTTCAAATCCTGGACCTAGCGGCTTGAAACTTGTGCCAGGTGCAAGTGCATGCATGTCCCCAACTCTAAGAGGAGAATGGAGAAGGGATTGTGGTATGGCCATC
>NW_006159863.1:595827-603723 GCF_000334495.1 Tupaia belangeri chinensis | reverse complement strand
TGTAAAAATCTAAAAAAAAAAAAAAAGAAAGAAAGAACTAAACAAACTCAATTTTGCAAATAGGATAGAGATCCAGTGATTTTTATGAACGCTGTGGTGGTGAATCTTTATAAGTAATACTTACCAGTGACTGGACTTTTCTTAGCCTAGATCTGTCCTGCAATTTGTTTTTATCACGTGACTGTCGGCTGAAATCTACAGTCATTTCATTTCTTTTTCTTCTTCTGTAAATTGGAAAGTAGAAGGAAAATTATAAATTATCATTTAGAAACTTTAAAGGATTACAAAGCTATTTGCTTAACTTTGTGATATATATACATATACACACACACACATTTATGTATATATGTGTACATATATGTGTGTGTGTGTGTGTGTGTATATATATATATGTATATATATATACACTTTATTTTTTTGCTAGAGTGTGTGTAGTTGCCAGAGAGACAGAAGGAAAGAGAGAGTAGAAAGCCTTCCTATGGGGAATGGTCACACTGTAATCCCTTCTTTTCCTTCTCCACCTCCTTTTGGGATTTTGGGCATGCATGCATACACACCCAGTGTGTTTCTTCAGCTGTTGGGTCTAGGACTCATTTGAGGTTTTTGCTATAGGGCGCGTGCGTTCGCCAGACAGACAGAGAGAGACAGAGAGATAGAAAGTGAGAAATCATCCCCCGGGGGGATGGCCATGCTGCAATCCCCTTCTTCTCCATTCTCCTCTCGGGATCTTGGGCACGCATGCACACACGCCCGGTTTGAGTTTAAGCCACCAGGTCCGGGACTCAAACCACGGTTGACTATGTGGTAGTCCAGCGACATAGCCATTACACTAACTGGTCCCGGTCTAGGACTCAATTGTGTGGTTGGCCATGTAGGATCCAGCTGCCTTTACCACCAGGCCACAGAGCAGGTCCATTCCTGTGATTTAAAAGATTGCCTTCACTCAGTCAGAAATAAACTGAATGTTTATCAATAGAGAACTGGTTAAATAAACTTTGGCATATCCAAATGAAGGAATACTGTGAACTGTAAAAGAGAATATTTCTATATATACCTGTGGTATAATCTGTAGGTCATACTATTAAATAATAATAATTTTTCAAAAGGTGGATAAAGTGATAGGTATTATGTGGCACCCTTCATTTCAGAAAGGAGGTATAAAAAAAATGGCCCAGGGCCAGCAGGTAGCATGGAGATTAAGGCACTAGATTTTACACAGCCAACTCTGCAGTTCAAGTCCTGGACCCAGCAGCTTGCAAAACACACTGGGTGCATGTGTATGTATGCCCAAAATCCTGAGAGGAGTCTGGAGAAAGCATTGCACCATGGCTATCCCCTCTGGGTGGTGATTTCTCATTTTCTCTGTCTCTCTCTCTCTCTGGTAAGTGCATATGCCCTGTAGGAAACAAAATAGAACAAAACAAAACAGTTCAGTCACTGTAGTGCAGCAGTAATGTAAGTGCCCTGCAAGACTGGAAGCTGTATGACAGTCATGGATTCAGATACCCAAGTGGGTCTGAAAAACATTCTGAACACTCACGCAGGCAACCGGGGTCCCAAGGAGCTGGAGGACTGGGGAAAAGGGATTGCTGCATGATGAGCCCTTTCAAGGGTGCTTCTCTCTCTCTCCCTCTCTCTGTCTTGCATACATGCATGCATGTGTTTTCTGTCATAACGAAAAAAGTATGTAGATGTATATACTTGCTTGTACTTTAAAAACGTATTTATTCACTTTATTTTATTTATTATTATTGTTAAGTTTGCTATCGGGCATGTGTGCTCATCAGAGAGAGATAGTGAGAGAGAGAGGGAAAGTGAAAAAGCAAGCCACCAGGTCCAGGACTCAGACTACAGCTGGCCATGTGGGAGTCCAGTGTCTTAACCGCCACACCGCCTGCTGGTCCCCTGTTTGTACTTTCAAATGGAAGGATTAAACCATAACATTTTGAAAGTTGGATGCCTGTAATAGAATTTCCATGTGAATTGATCAGGAACTGAGAATACTATGGAAGAGCAGAGACAGAAGCTAGACTTTTCCAAATATACCTTATTTTATATATTTGACTTTGGAATGATCTAAATTTTTCTCAGAATTATAAATAAATATAATGGAGAGGGGGGAAAGTCTCCCAAACTCTTAAATGCAAACTAAAACAAATGATCTTGTCTACCAACCTCCTGGCATACACACAGGACAATCTTCATGAGACTATAACACAGTAACGTGTCTGACTATTCTTAGCAGAAGACATCCTAAGGACAAAAACACAGGTAAAGATATTTTAAACTCGGGACCAGCAGATGACACAGCAGTTACATTGCTGGATTCCACATGGCCCACCAAGGTTCGAGTGCTGGACCCAGTAGCTTGAAACTCACTCTGGGCATGTATGTGTGTGTGTGTGTGTGTGTGCAAGATCCCAGAGGAGTAGGGAGGAGAAGGGATTGTGGCATGGCCATCCCCCCTTGGGAGGGATTTCTCACTTTGTCTTTCTTTGTCTCTTTACCGCATACCCCAAATTCAAAAAATTTTTCCTTAAAAAAAAAAAAAAAAAAAAAAAAAAAGATGAGATATTGCAAACTGTTTTCAGTAATCACACTGCTTGTATTCATGTTTGTTTTCTAAAACTATCACATATTAGGATAAAGCAGGAATCAGCAAAAGGCAGACCATAAGCCAAATCCAACCTGCTGCCTGATTTTGTAAATAGTTATATTGGAACATTATTCCTTGCATGTTGTCTGTGACTATTTTTGGGCCACAATGGTAGAGTTGATCAGCTGTAATAAGGACCGTATGTCTGGCAAAGACTAAAATATTTCCTGCTTGGCTTTTTATAGAAAAAGTTTGCCTGAAATAATGGATTTAGGCAGTGAGAATCCATAGTTACCAAAATCAAAAAGAGAGACATAGGCAAAAATGCTGTGCCTTGTGATACAAGTACATATCCCCGTCCCTGTGTTCTCAAGGCACTAGGTTTCGGCCTCAGTGAGACCAAGTTCAAGGGACAGGGGAAAATATTAAGCTGTGTGTTGGCAGTGTAATCTGTGAGAAACTCCCCATGCCACCCGCTGTCCCTAAATGATCTGATACCTACAACAACCAAATTGTGGGTCAGCTGGTAGTGTGGTGGTTAAGGTACTAGATCCCACAGAGCTGATTCTAGTTCAAGTCCTGGACCTAGAGGCTTGAAAAACATGTGGGAGGCCAGTACCTCAACCACCAAGCCACCTGTTTGCCTCTTTCTCCTTCATTTTTTCTTTTTAAGAGAGATTTTTGCTATAGGGTGCATGCATCTTCCAGAGAAACAGAGAGGCAAAGAGCAAAAAATTACCCCCTCAGCGGGGGTGGCCACACCACAATCCCTTCTCCTCCATTCTCCTCTTGGGACTTTTGGGGACACATTCACATGCACCCGGCATGAGTTTTAAGCTGCCAGGCCCGGGACGCGAACTGTGGTCTACTACATGGGAGTCCAGTGACGTAACCATTAGCCACCTGCTGGTTCCACTCCTTAATTTTTAAAAATCTCTCCTGGGGGCTGGCAAATGGCATGTTGAAGGCGCTGGACTCCACATGGCTAACCACAGTTTGAGTCCAGGACCTGGCAGCTTGCTTTCTAGCTCCCTCTTCCCCCTCTCCGGTCAAATTTAAATAAATAAGTAAAATTAAATAAAAAAAAAATTTTAAAAATGTCTAATGTTTCACTGGGAAATTTCAAATACATGAAAGTTCTAAAGAACTGCATAAAAAATAAAAGAACTGCATAGTGCTTGCCAACATGCTTTCCCATGAGATTTAACATGTGGTAACACTTTGCTATCTTTGTTTTACCTCTCTACGTACACACTTATACACTCACATATATACACTTACATGTTCTCTCTCTCTCCATGTATTTATTATATGTACATTATGACACTTTATCCCCCAAATACTTTGATGTTATCTCCTAACAGAAAGACATTGCATACCCAACAGCTAGCAACGACTAGCTACCAACTAGCATCATCGGACTTCAGAAGTGAATAATCATTCTTTAATACCATTTAATATCCAGTCCACATTCTAAAAACACAACTGGTCCAACAAATGTCTGTTGTTTTAAGTTGCCAGAGGGTGCCTATGCTTGCCAGAGACAGAGACAGAGGGAGAGAGGGAGAGGAAAAAGCACCCCTCCCCCTCAGACCACCATAAGACATGGTCATACCACAATCCCTTCTCCATTTCTCCATCCTGTTGGGATTTAGGGCACAAACACACACACCTGGCATGAATTTCAAGCTGTAGGTGTTGGAATTCAAAGTGTAGTCAGCCATGTGGGATCCAGCTTCTCTCTACCACCGGCCCAGGGGGCTGGCTGGCGTGCCTTTCATTACCTTTCTTTTTTGATCTAGGATCATATCTACATTCAAGCATTTGGTTGTTAGTCTCCTGTGTCTACAACATTCTACCTCTTTTTTCTCCTATGGAATGGATTCTTTTTTTAAATTTTATTTTCTTTTTTTAGAGATTTTTTTTTCCTTCTTTTTTTTTTTTTTGGAGAGGTTTTTGGTATAGGGCGTGTGCACTCGCCAGAAAGACAGAGAGAGACAGAGAAATAGAAAGCGAGAAATCACCCCATGGGGGGATGGCCATACTGCAATCCCTTCTCTTCCATTCTCCTCTCGGGATCTTGGGCACGCACGCACACGTGTGAGTTTTAAGTCAAAGGGTCCTGGACGCGAACCGCGGTAGACTACGTGGGAGTCCAGCAACATAGCCATTATGCTAACTGCTGGTTCCCAAGGGAATGTATTCTTTTGAAGAGTGAACCTAAGACAGTTGACACACAGAATGCATCCTATTCTGAGTTTGTCTGATTGTTTCTTTATGGTAACATTGAATTGTTTCTTTGTTACCTATATGTTTAGGAAATAGTTAATTAGGTCAGAGAATCAATTAGATACAAGTTAGAGACTTGGCAAGGGGGTATGTATTTCATCTTGCATCACATCACAGAAAGTCAGGTTTTCCCACATCAGTGATGCTAATTTTAATCAGTTACTTAAGGTAGTGACTGCCAGCTTTATCAACCGTGAAGATACATTTTTATCTTTGTAATTAGTAAGTGATCTACAGAGTAATACTTTGGCACCCTGAAAACGTCTTTTTTTGTTGTTGTTGAAGTTTTTGGCTATAGGTTACATGTGCTCACTGGAGAGACACACAGAGAGAGAGAGAGAAGGGCAAAATAAGAGCGGAGGTCGGGAGTTTTTAAAAGCCACTGGCTTGCGCCTCAGACTGCATAGTTGGCCTTGTAAGAACCAGTGGTTAGGGGGACCAGCAGTTAGCGTAATGGCTATGTTGTGGGACTACCATGTAGTCGACCGCAGTTCGTATCCCGGACCTGGTGGCTTAAAACTCACGCCGGGCGCATGTGCCTGCGTGCCCAAGATTCCAAGAGGAGAATGGAGGAGAAGGGATTGCGGCATGGCCATCCCCCCTGGGGGGTGATTTCTCGCTTCCTGTCTCTCGTCTGTCTGGCGAGCGCATGCACCCTATAGCAAAAACCTCTCCCCCCCTCCCCCCAAAATAAAAGGAACCAGTGGTTAAACCACCACGCCACCTACTGGTTTGAAAGGTTATTTTAAATTCCAAGTTTTTGCTAATTTTTCATTTTTGCCTTCCTCTGTGTCAGATATTCGCCTGCTTTGTCTCTATCTCTGGAGGTGGTTGCAATCACCTGCTTGTCCTGTGTGTGCCCTCGAGAACATCTGCACTTGAGAATACCTGTCACTGTCCCGTTGCTCTCGTCATTAGTTATACTTCTGGCAGCAGGGCACCTTCCAACTTGATTAGGTACATTTCAGAGGGTTAGGCCTAAAACAGGCTTGTCTGTCTTCTCCTCTAAACCATCCAGCTTGATTACAGAGGAAAAATGACCAGCCATCAAATTCTAACTCGAAGTATGTCAATATACAAAAGTTTCAAAAATACCATAAAGTTGAAAGCATAGCACAGGGGTTGCCTCTATACTCTCTAGTTGCAATCATTGATTTTGCATTCACTTTGTCTGTCTAAATGTGCATGCATGAGTGTGCGCACATGCACATACACACTCACATTGGGTCTTATTTATTTTTTTTAGTTCACCAAAACCTGTAAGCTTAAATTCCCTTAAAGATAAGGGATTGAAACATAGTCAACTCTTCCCACCCCCCACCCCCGGTGGAGTGATTTTCTCACTTTGCCTCTCTCTCTTTCTGGCAAGCACACGTGCCCTATGCCAAAACTTAAAAAAAAAAAAACAAAAAAAAAAGTCCTGAAAAAATAAAGTACAGGGACTCCTGGCTCCTGATTCAAACCTATTATAGAGACTCAATAATCACATCAGTGTTGTACTGGCATAAAGACAGACATGTAGACCAATGGAATGGAGGAGAGCCAGAAATAGGGGCCAGCAGGTGGCATGGTGATTGAAGCACTAGACTTCCACATGGCTGACCACGGTCAAGTCCTGGACCGGTAACTTGCTTTCTCTCTTCTCTCTCTGGTCAAATTAAAAATATTAAGAATAATAATGATTAATAAAATTAAATAATTCTTTTTAAAAAATGAAGAGAGCCAGAAATAAACCCTCACATATATTGTCAATTATTATTTTTTCTTTTCTTGGAGAGGTTTTTTTCTTATTGGGTGCATGCGCTTGCCAGAAAGACAGAGATAGAGAGATAGAAAGCGAGAAATCACCCCCTCAGAGGGGATGGCCACGCCATAATCCCCTATCTTCCATTCTCCTCTCGGGATCTTGGGCATGCACACACATGCGTCTGGCATGAGTTTAAGCCACCGGGTCCAGGATTCGAACCACGGTCGACTACATGGGAGTTCAGTGACATAGCCATTACACTAACTGCTGGACCCTATTGTCAATGATCTTTGAAAAGGGTGGCAAGTCCATTCAATGGGGGAAAAGATCTTTTCAATAATGGTTCTGGGGTAGGGGCCAGCAGGTGGCATGGTGATTAAGGACACTGGATTCCCACATGGCCAACCACAGTCCAGTCCTGGATCTGGTGACTTGCTTTCTCACTTTCCCTTTCTCTCTCTCTGGTCAAATTAATAATAATAATAATAATAATAGCACATGGAATTAAATAAATAAATAAAGCTTTTAAAAAATAATGGTTCTGGGAAAACTGGATATACACATGTTGAAAAAATGAAGTTGGACCCCTATTTTATACCATATGCAAAAGTTAACTCGAAACGTTTTTTTCAATATGACATCTGTACCTGTGTATAGCAGTACTTTCTTCTTTTCCTCTCTCTGATCATTCAAGCAACATTTTTATCTAATCAACTTGAATTGAACAATAATATACTCGAATGAACGCATTTGCTTAAGGTGTACAATGTGATGAGTTCTGACAATGGCTTGCAGCCATGAAGCTAGCACCATGAGAGCGAGAACGTTTCCATCTCTCTTAGGCGTTCCCCCCTCCACTCATAGCCCGGATACCTACTGAGCTGCTTTTTGTCACTATAGGTTGTTTGCATTTTGTATAAGAATCAAACATGGTATACTTGTGTGTCTGGCTTGTCTTACTTAGCATAACCAGTCTAAGACTCACTTATGTAGCTGCTTGTATCACTAGTTTATTTTTCATTGATGAATATAGTCTATCATATACCACATTTTTCGTTGATCTGTTAATGGACATCTGGATATACAGTTATAGTGAATAAAGCTGCTATAAAAATCCATGAGCTCGGGAACTGGCAGTTAGCGTAATGGCTATGTCGCTGGACTCCCACATAGTCAACCGCGGTTCGCGTCCCAGACCCGGTGGCTTAAAACTCATGCCAGGCGTGTGTGCGTGTGTGCCCAAGATCCCGAGAGGAGAATGGAG
>NW_006159863.1:549154-595457 GCF_000334495.1 Tupaia belangeri chinensis | reverse complement strand
ATACCAAAAAGCTCAAAAAAAAAAAAAGAATCAATGAGCTAGGACCAACCGATGGCAAGGCAATCATGTGACTAGACTCCCACATGGTTGACCACAGTTCAAGTCCCAGACTTGGCAGCTTGAAACTCATGGTGGGTGGGTATGCATGCATGCCCATGATCCTGGGGGGAGAATGGAAAAGAAGGGATTGCAGCATGGCCATTTCCCCGACAGCAGATGTCTCACTTTCCCTTTCACTGTCTCTATCTCTATCTCTGCCTCTGTCTCTCTCTTGCCAGTGAGCACATGTACCCTAAGGCAAAAATCTCTTAAAAAAAATCCACAAGCCAATTTTTTGTTAGAATTATTTTATTTAACTTTCTTTATTTCTTTCCTCATTTATATTTGACCAGAGAGGGACAGAGTGAGAGTCAGAGAGAGAGAGAGAGTGAGAGAGAGAGAGAGAGAGAATGAGAAAGCAAGCTGCCAGGTCTGGGACTTGAACCACAGTCAGCCCTGTGGAAGTCCAGTGCCCTTAACCACCATGCTACTGGCCAGCCCCTTCATGTGCTAATTATTGAAAAACTTCCTTTATATTTCTAATTTGCTGGTAATTTATATAATCAGTACTAAATTTGATCAAATAGCTCTTCTGGATCTTTTGAAACGATCGTAAGATTTTTCTCCTTTGTCAGCCCTGTGGAGCGAATTATCTTTTCTTTTTCTTCTTCTTCTTCTCCTTCTCTTCTCCTTCTCCTTCTCCTTCTCCTTCTTCTTCTTCTTGCCAGAGTGAACATGTGATTACCAGAGAGAGTCAGAGAGAGTCAGAGAGAGGGAGGAAGCACCCCTATAGGGGTATGATCACACCGCAATTCCTTCTACTCCATTTCTCCTTCCTGTTGGATTTTGGGCATACATACACATGCATAAGGAATGTTTCCCAAGCCAAGCCACTGTGGCTGGGATTCCAACCATGGTCAACAGTGTGGATCAATGCTCCTCCCTGGGTCCCTTCTGTGGGGGTAGCCCAACATGGTGAGTTATCTTAATTGATCTTTTTTTTTTTTTTGGAGAGGTTTTTGCTATAGGGTGTGTGGGCTCGCCAGAAAGACAGAGAGACAGAAATAACCCCTAGGGGGGATGGTCACACCACAATTCCTTCTCCTCCATTCTCCTCTTGGGCTCTTGGGCACACATGCACACGTGCCTGGCGTAAGTTTAAGTCTGGGGCTCGAACCGCAGTCAACTACATGGGAGTCTGGTGATGTAGCCATTATACTAATTGCTGGTCCCCCTTAATGGACTTTCAAAAGTTAAACCAACTTGACAGGAAGGAGGGAGGGAAGGAAAAGGATTGTGGTGTGACCACACTGTATTGGGATGTGCTTTCTCTATATATATCTCGGTTTCTCTTTTTCTTTAAAGAATTATTTTATTTAATTTTTATTATTATTATTTTCCAGTTTGATCAGAGAGAGAGGGAGAGAGAGAGAGAGAGGGAAAGTGAGAAAGCAAGCTACCTGGTCCGGGACTTGGACTGAGGTCGGCCATGTGGGAGTCCTGTGCCTTTAACCACCACACCACCGGCCAGCCCCTCTCTCTTCTTTCTGTACTGTCAGTGGCATACTACAGATACTCTTTTACAATTTGCCTTTCACATAACAATGTACCCTGAAATCACTCTGTATCAGTTCATAGAGATCTTCCTTATTCATTTTTACAGTTGTTCCATGGTGGATGTGAGACAGAGAATAAAAAGTAGGCCAACCTTCAGAACAAAACCTCGCAGACAAAGAGATTGAGACAGAACTGTGGGAAGAAAGCGGAAACCAGGTCAACTTGATAACAAAACTTCAGAGGGAAAAAGAAACTAAGGATCCTGTCCACTGCAATCTATTGCAGGTTCATGGTCACTCATGTCACACTGGCCCACTTGCGCCTGAGTTGACCTCCAGTAAACCTCCGCTCCATTAGCATGTTGGGAAACACACCTCTGGGAGATCTTGGCAGCTAATAACACATACATTCTGTGTTCAAGCATGTTCAACTAGAGAGCATGTGTGCAAGTGAGCGTATGCGCAAACGAACACCCTGATGGGGTCCCCAAGACCACCCTACGTCCTAAAAGTCCAACCCCTTTATGAATATGCTTGTAAATCTCCCTTAAAGGGAAGCCCCAAAGGCACACAGTGCTGTCTTATCTGGAGCAGTCGACTGCCTGGGGAGTGTATTCTTATCTTTGCTCAGTAACCTCTTTGCTTCCCTGTATGACTAGTGCTTGAATTCTTTCCTGTGACCAAGTCAAAAACCTGAGAGACCCTGACCCCAGGGACAGAGGGGCTATAGTTTATTTGACTACCCTCCTAAGTATAAGGATATAGATTGTTTCTAATATTTTGAAATCATAAACGTTGATGTAATAAATATCCTTGCATAGATAAAATTTTTGGTATTTTTCAGGTTGTTTCCAAGAAGGGGACTGCTGGGTTAAAATGTAAATACATATGTATTTTTTATAGGTATCATCAAATTCTCCTCTGTAGGTTTTGCTAATTGGTATTCTCACCAGCAATGGATGACCATGCCCTGTGGCCCACAGCCAAACCAACAGAATGTACTGTCACAATTTAAAGTTTTTTTTGTTTTAGAGAATTATTTTATTTGACTTTATTTATTTAAGTATTTTAATTTGACCAGAGAGCGACAGAGTGAGAGAGAGAGAGACAACGAGAGAGAAGGAAAAGAGAGAAAGCAAGCTGCGGGGTCCAGGACTCAAACCATGGGCAGCCATGTGGGAGTCCAGCACCCTTAACTACCACGCCACCTGCTGGCCCCGCAATTTAAAGTTTTTGCCAGATAGTTGAAAAATGGTATCTCAATATAAAAATGGTATCTCAATATATCCTTGTGTGCAAAAAGCCACATCAGGATAAACTAAAATCTAATAAGATTTGATACTGCATGAGGGGGAAAGGATGACGGAGTTGAAGTGAGGAGAGAAGGGATGATGAGAATGATACTTCTCTGAATATACCTTTCTTATATACTTTTTTAACAAAGTTTTTTCATGAATGCAAGAGATACGCAAATAAAATACAAACAAATCATAAAGACTATGGCACATTTGCTAATAAAATTTAGTGTACTCTTCCATTACTTTTTGCTTCTACGTAATGAAAGGCTTTTCTATTTCTCAGTTCTATTTGAATCTTCTCATAAACTAACCTGCCAATAAATTGTTTCTAAAAACAAAGAAGTTGAGAAGGGCATGGAGCTTCTTACCCTTGCCAGACCTGCTCGATGGGGCTGCAGTTGTCTAGGTAATTAAAACGAATGATATCAGTTGGATGCTTATCCGAGGATCGCCACGGTGGAAGTTCTTTCTCTCCAGGGTTACTCTTCTTCCTTAAAGAGGAGGAGGACCGAAAAGCTGGTAAAGGGGACTGCTTTTCCTCTGGAGAATGGCTTGTGACTGGCTGGACATTGGCAATTACAAATCCATCTTTTGGAGGTGTCTAGAAGAAGAAAAACACTGTAATAATAACAATGAAACAAAGGATGTCATTGTCACTGCTGCTATTATCACCATCATTGTCATTCTCTCTCTCTCTTTGGGCAAATTAAAATAAGTAAATAAAATTAAATAAATAACTCTTTAAATAAAACAAAAAACAAAATTCCAACCACTCCCCAAAGAATACTCCTGCTTTGAGTTTCAAAATTGAAATCTGTCTTTTGTATGTAAAACTCATAAGGTTTTCATGTGGTTGTAACCTAAGGAACGTGGTATTGGTTTGTTGAGAAACCATTAAGGGCTTAATTTTTGTTCATTAAGAGATTAGGGAAGCTTGGTTTACGTTGTTTGCGAACATCAAGAAATTCCCCAGTCCCTCCAAGCATAATCAGCTGTAACAGTTTCCCATTCTTTCTTTTTTTTTCAACTGCTCTTTGTGAACATTTCCATTGCAGGATAATACTTAGTACTCTAAGTAGTAATGACTTACTTGCCTGGGTCCTGAGACACTTGACTAGACTCTGTAAAAGCAGGATTAGGGTCTTTGTATTCTTAGCACCTAGTACAAGACAGTGTTTAACAAATATTTACTCATTTAATAAAGAATTGTAGCCTACTGGCAGATTTTTTTTTTGAGAGGTTTTTGCTATAGGGCGTGTGTGCTCGCCAGAAAGACAGAGAGAGGCAGAGAGACAGAAAGCGAGAAATCATCCCCCCGAGGGGGGATGGCCACTTCTCAATCCCTTCTCCTCCATTCTCCTCTCAGGATCCTGGGCACACGCACACACGCGCCAGGCATGAGTTTAAGCCACCGGGTCCAGGACTCGAACCAAGGTCGATTACATGGGAGTTCAGCGACATAGACATTATGCTAACTAACTGCTGGTCCCCCTAGTGGCAAATTAAGAAGAGATTTTATGTTTATATAATTGATAGCTCATGGGACCAGCAGTTAGCGTAATGGCTATATCACTGAACTCCCATGTAGTTGACTGCGGTTTGAGCCCCAGACCCGGTGGTTTAAATTCACACTGGGCACATGTGCGTCTGTGCCTAAGATCCTGAGAGGAGAATGGAGGAGAAAGGATTGCAGCGTGGCCATCCCTGCTGGGGGGTGATTTCTTGCTTTCTGTCTCTCTGTCTCTTTCTGTCTTTCTGGCAAGCGCATGTGCCCTATAGCAAAAACCCCTACAAAAAATTTTAAAAATTGATAGCTCATTATTGATTCAGTGTTCAATATTTTGGCAGGCCTCATTTAGAATGGGCATTAATTTGGGACCAGCAGTTAGCATAATGGCTATGTCGCTGGACTCCCACATAGTTGACTACAGTTCGAGTCCCGGACCCGGTGGCTTAAACTCACGCCAGGTGCGTGTGCGTGTGTGCCCAAGATCCCGAGAGGAGAATGGAGGAGAAGGGGTTGCAGTGTGGCCATCCCCACTGTGGGGTGATTTCTCGCTTTCTGTCTCTCTGTCTCTCTCTGTCTGTCTGGCAAGCACATGCGCCCTATAGCAAAAACCCCCCCAAAAAAAAAAAAAAAAAAAAAAAAAAGAATGGGCATTAATTCTATTTCTCAGCTTGTACTGAATTAAGTCTATCTGTTTTTGCTGGAGGAGATCCAATACTACTGAGAATAAGTAATACATAATACATAATAATAAAAGAAAACTTCAGAGGAAAAATTCAGGTATCAACACTAGCAATTATATGTTAATATGTAACTCACTAATTCTGAAAGTACAAAATGCTTGATACTTTTACATAGTAGGTAAATTGAAATCTGTGATGACTTTTCTGAATTAAGTAAACATGGTGTTCACATTATTTTAAGTCTTTTTGAGAATTTTAAAAATAGAATGGGGGCCAGCCTGTGTCATGGTAAGGCAGCTGGATTTCGCCTAACTGACTGCACAGTTCAAGTCCCAGACCTGGCAGCTTGGGAAGCATGCTGCCATATATTAAGTGTGCACAAAATCTTGAAAGAAGGGAGAGATAGATGAGAAGGGATTGCAATGTGACCATTTTCCACAGGGAGGGGAGATGCTTTCTCATTCTCTCTCTCTCTCTCTCTCTCTCTGACTCTGGAAAGAGTCTCTGCTCTATGGCAAAATCTAAAAACAAACAAACAAAAAAACACGAATGGATATGGAATTTTGTTAAACGCTTTGTTTGCATATATGATGGCCATACATCTTTTCTCTTATTTCTCTGTGAATTACATTGATCAGCTTTTCACTATTATGCCATCCTTATTTTCCTTGGATACATCCCACTTGGTTATAATGTAGCATTTTTTTAACATGTTGCTGGATTTAATTTGCCAATATTTTTAAAGGATTTTTATGTCTATGCTAATGAAGGAGAGTAGTCTGTCGTTTTGTTTTCTTGTAAGGTGTCTGGTTTTAAAATAAGGATAATGAATTCCTATTTTTTGAAAGAGGTTACATAGAATTGGTATTATTTTGGGCCAGCCCATGGTGTAATGGTTGGAGTGGCTGGATCCTACACGGCCAACTGTGTGGTGTGAGTCTGGGACTCAGTGGCACATGTGTGTGTACACTCAAGATCCCAAAGAGAGGAAATGATGGAGAAGGGATTGTGACTTGACCAGACCTAGTGGGGAGTGCTTTCTCACTGTCCCCATGCATCTCCAGTGAGGGCAAGTGCCCTTTAGGAAAAGAAAAATAAAAAGAGAAAGAAAGACAAAAAAAAAAGGGGGGGGAGAGAGAGAGAGAGAGAAAGAGAGAGAGAAATAATTGGTATTATTTCTTCCTTAAATATATAAGAGGATTCACTAATGAAGCTATCTAATTCTGGAGTTTTGTGGAAAGTTCTAAAATTACAAAATAAATGATAAACTGATGTAGGTTTATTCATGTTTTCTATTATTTATCGAATCAATTTTGGTAATGTGTGTTTTCCAAGGATTTGGCCCATCCAGGTTATTGAATTCAGTGACATGAAGTTGTTTATAATATTCTCTCATTATCCTGCTACTGTCTGGAAGACCTATAATGATCTTTCACTTCTGATAATAATAATTTGTGTTTTCTCTTTCTGCTTGATTAGTCTAGCTAGAAATTTACCAATTCTACATATGTTTTCCAAGAACCAGCCTTGGCTTCATTGAATTTCTCTACTGTTAATCTGTTTTCTATTTCATTAATTTCAGTTGTTTATATTTTTTCCTTCTATCTGCTTTGGGTTTACTTTTCTTTAAAAAAAAAGGGGGGGGGAGAGAGAGAGAGAGAGAAAGAGAGAGAGAAATAATTGGTATTATTTCTTCCTTAAATATATAAGAGGATTCACTAATGAAGCTATCTAATTCTGGAGTTTTGTGGAAAGTTCTAAAATTACAAAATAAATGATAAACTGATGTAGGTTTATTCATGTTTTCTATTATTTATCGAATCAATTTTGGTAATGTGTGTTTTCCAAGGATTTGGCCCATCCAGGTTATTGAATTCAGTGACATGAAGTTGTTTATAATATTCTCTCATTATCCTGCTACTGTCTGGAAGACCTATAATGATCTTTCACTTCTGATAATAATAATTTGTGTTTTCTCTTTCTGCTTGATTAGTCTAGCTAGAAATTTACCAATTCTACATATGTTTTCCAAGAACCAGCCTTGGCTTCATTGAATTTCTCTACTGTTAATCTGTTTTCTATTTCATTAATTTCAGTTGTTTATATTTTTTCCTTCTATCTGCTTTGGGTTTACTTTTCTTTTCTAGTGTGAAGTCTTTTTGAAACAACGTTTTCTGGAACAGATAATGTGGCCTCTCAGACAGTTTCTCCTGAATGCATGGAATTCTGGGTAGGCATGCTCATAAGTCTGGCATGTGTTTCAAGCCACCAGGGCAGGGATTCAGTCCATGGTCAGCTATGTGGGATCTGACTCTCTTAACCACCTGGTTATGAGCAGAGTTTTAAAGATCATTTTAAGGCCAGCTGGTGGTATAGCGTTTAAAGTGGCTGGATCTCTCAT
The DNA here is from genome assembly GCF_000334495.1 of Tupaia belangeri chinensis. Taxonomy (NCBI): domain Eukaryota; kingdom Metazoa; phylum Chordata; class Mammalia; order Scandentia; family Tupaiidae; genus Tupaia; species Tupaia belangeri. The sequence continues at coordinate 587,973 of NW_006159863.1, read as the reverse complement.
GGCCAATTGCATAGTTTGAGTCCCAAACCTTGCAGCCTGAAAAACATGCTAAGCATGTAGGTGTGCCTACTCCAAATCCCAGCAGAAAAATGGAGAAGGAGGGATTGTGGCATGACCATGCCCATTCCCCATGGGGGGTGCTTTTTCATTTTCTTTCTCTATCTCCAGCAAGCACATGTGTGCTCTTACAATAAATAAATAACCAACCAATAAATAAACAAATAGATGTCATTCTAGTCTAATCTTCATGTTTTAAGGTTGGGGAAATTAGTATTAAGTACTCCCGCAAGCTTAGAAGGTATTTATTTCCCAAAGCACTGATGGAGCACATGCAGATACAAAGCGCTGCGGAAGAGGGCTGGGGATGTTCCAGGAAAGGTCAACTATGCGGTTCAGGTGGCTGCCTGTGTGCCCCGTCACTGCGGCCGCCCACAGGGGGCTCATAAATCACACAGGCATATGTAATGTGACAGTTACTGACCTAGTCAGATGACCTCATTCGTCTTAGTCTTTCTGATTCAGGCCTATTTCTTTAGGAAAAGAAGTCTGAATTCATTCATTAATTTTTTTAAAACAGTCTTTCTGATTTAGGTCTGTTTCTTTAACAGAAGAATTTAAGTTTCACATAGCAATGGCCATTCTTTATCCTCCAACCTCCTCTCAGGATTGTGGGCACATACACACACACGCCGGAGTGATTTTCAAGTCTCCAGGTCTGAGACTCAAACCATGTAGTCAGCCATGTGGGATCCAGTGCTTTAACCTCCACACCACCTGGTAGCCTTCGCCACAGAAATTTAATATCAAGCAAAGAGGTGGCAATTTTCTTGCAACTAAACTATTTGTTGTTTTTTAATATAGTTATGTATAAATATTTTTGTGGAAAAGAGTATTTGATAAAGACAAGACAGTAAGGTTTATATATATCTCTTCTTTTTTTTTTTTTTTGGAGAGGTTTTTGCTATAGGGCGCATGTGCTCGCCAGACAGACAGAGAGACAGAGAGACGAAAAGTGAGAAATCACCCCCCAGTAAGAATGGCCACGCCGCAATCTTCTTCTCCTCCATTCTCCTCTCGAGGTCTTGGGCATGCATGCACAGGCACCCGGCGTGAGTTTTAAGCCACCGGGTCCGCAAGGCAAACCACGGTCAACTACGTGGGAGTCCAGCGACATAGTCATTATGCTAACTGTTGCTTCCTTTTCTTCTTTTTTAAAAAAAACTTTTTTTTTTGGAGAGGTTTTTGCTATAGGGCATATGCACTTGTCAGAAAGACAGAGACAGAGAAACAGAAAGTGAGAAATCACCCCCCTTCGGGGGATGGCCACACTGCAATCCCTTCTCCTCCATTCTCCTCTCGGGATCCTGGGCATGCATGCACAGGTGCCTGGCGTGAGTTTAAGCCACCGGGTCTGGGACTCAAACCATGGTCACCTACATGGGAGTTCAGCAACATAGCCATTACAGGAACTGCTGGTCCCTTAAAACCTCTTTTCATTGCACTAGTTGCTTAATCACTTTTTTGTCCTCTGCCCCAAAACAGCCTGAGTTTCAGCTATTGAATATCACTCCCTAACTCCTAATTGAGAATGAGATACAAAAAAAAACTTATGAAGAGGGGCCGGCAGGTGGTGTGGTGATTAAGGGCACTGGACTCCCACTATGGCTGACTGCGGTTCAAGTCCTAGACCTGGAGAACTGCTTCCTCCCTTTCTCTCTCTCGCTCACTCTCTTACTCTGTTCCTCTCTGGTCAAATTTAAATAAATAAAGAAAGGAAGTTAAATAAAATAATTCTTTTTTTTTTTTTGAAAGGTTTTTGCTATAGGGCACATGCACTCGCTAGAAAGACAGAGAGAGACAGAGAGACAGAAAGCGAGAAATCACCCCCCCAGGGGAGATGGCCATGCCACAATCCCTTCTCCTCCATTTTCCTCTCAAGATCTTGGGCATGCACGCACATGTGCCTAGCGTGAGTTTAAGCCACCGGTCCGGGACTCGAACTGTGGTCGACTACATGGGAGTCCAGTTACATAGCCATTATCCTGGTCCCAATAAAATAATTCTTTAAAAAAAAAAAAACCTTATGAGGAAAGGAGTCATAGCTCTGATAATTTTTTAAAGTTGCCAGATGGTGTGTGCATTTACTTGAGAGACTAGGAGTGGAGGAAAGCACTCCCGCAGTGGGGTGTGGTCACACTGCAGTTCCTTCTCCTCCCTTTCTCCATCCTGTAGGGATTTGGGGCACATACACACAAATGCCTGGCATGTGTTTTAAGTCACCAGAGCTGGGGTTCAAACCACAATTGGTTATATGAGATCTAGTTCCCTTTAATCACTAGGCTATAGGGCCAGTCCACTATGGTAATTATTTAGAATATTCAATATTCTGCACTTAAAAATCTCTTTTTAAGGGACCAGCAGATGTGTAATGGTTATGTAGCTGGATCCCCACATAGCTGACTGAGGTTCGAGTCCAAGACCCAACAGCTTGAAACTCATGCCAGGCATGTGTGTGTGTGTGTGTGTGTGTGTGTGTGTGTGTGTGTGCTTGAAATCCTGAGAAGAGAATAGAGGAGAAGGGATGGTGGTGTGGCCATCCCCCTGGGGGATGATTTCTTGCTTCCTCTCTCTCTGTCTCTCTCTGTCTCTCCGACAAGTGCACGTTCCCTATAGCAAAAATCTCTCCCTTAAAAAAATTTCTTTTTAAAAGAAACCTTCATGTAATACACCAACTACTGAAATCAAAAAGACTAATTTATTACTGCAATTGTAACAAGATTAATTATGCATAGTTTATTTCTATATTAAATGTAGATAGAGTTGACCTTAAGAAAACACAGTAAAATCTAAATTTAAATGAGCAAGTTAGGAGTTGACTATCCATATTTCAGAAAGATTCTTTCATTTTAAAACAATTCACTGCAGTTTTTTTCACAGATTATAATACCCCTGTGGTTTTAAGAATCATTGAAAATGTTTAATTTACACATATTTTTTCAGGACTTACTTATTGCAGTAAATAATATATAGCTTTGGATGTATATAGACAATGCTATAAACAAAGGGTTCTAGAAAAATTTCCTGTGAGTTATCTAATTAGCTCAGACTATAAGAATGTATGTAAACATTGTTTATAATGCATAGAAAGCACTAGAAAAATTACTTTTGGATTACTTACTTTTTATGATTATATGTATATATTCTATACTGCGTAGCTTCTAGCTTTGAGGGCTCTGATATGCTCATTAGGTCCTTCCCTAATGACTAGTTTATTAGGAAACTTTTTCATATAAATGATACAAAAATAAATTTCAGGTTACCTGGTAGAACTATAGAAAATTTGAATTTTTTCCCATTTTTAAAATTTCTTTTCTTTATTCATAATCTTTTTAAAAAGAATTATTTATTTAATTTTTAAATTATTATTATTATTTTTAAAAATTTGCTATAGGGCACATGTTCTTATCAGAGAGAGAAAGAAAGAGACAGAGTGACAGAAAGGGAGAGAGAAGGAGTGGGAAAGAGAAAGCAAACCACGGGGTCCAGGACTCAAACCATTGTTAGCCACGTGGGAGTCCAGCATCTTAACCACCATGCCCCCTGCCAGCCCCTATTCATAATATTCTTTCTTCATGAGCATGTAGGCACACATGTAAAAGAGTCAGAGATGAACATCCTCCAGCTGCTGCTGGTCATGCCATGATCCCCTCCTTCCATCCTCCAACCCCTCAGATCTTGGGCGTGTGTCTCTGTGCTCAGCCTGTGTCAGGCTAACCAGGCTGGGGATTAAAACTGAGGCAGCCATGAGAGATATGGCTTTTCTTTTGTCTTTTTTTCAGTCTAACCGGGCTGGGTATTAAACGGGAGCCAGCCATGAGAGATATGGCTTCTCTTGAGCAGCATGTTACCACCATACTATGGAGCCAGCCCAAAATTTGAATCAGTAAAGTAAAATCTGATGACCCATAGGTGACGAATACTGTACACTACCCACAGACTCTCTGTGTCAGGCTTTTCTGTTGCTTGAGTCAGAGATACAGACATCAGGGACCTGGACAAAGACTGACACTCCACACTCCTAACTCCTGAGTGGCACTGTGGTTTAGGAGTATTGCATCAGGAGCTCAACCAACATAGAAATCTGAAAAAGAGCTATCATATCAAAAAAGGGGGAATTTTGAGGGGCCAGTAAAGTGGCATAGTGGTTACATTGCTGGACTCCCCATTAGTTGAGGTTTGAGTCCTGGATCCAGTGGCTTGAAACTCACGCCAGGTGCGTGTGTGTGCATGCCTACGATTCTGGGAGAAGAGATTGTGATGTGGCCATCCACCCTGGGGGCAGGCGGGGCGGTGTTTCTCACGTTCCCTCTCACTATCTCGGTCTCTTTCTGGCAAAAGCATGTGCCCTAAGGCAAATACCTCTTAAAAAGTTAAAAAGAAAAGAAAGAAAAAAGAAATGGGAAATTTTATAATTTTTTTTTAGAGGATTTTGCTATAGGGCGCGTGTGCTCGCCAGACAGACAGAGACAGACAGAGAGACAGAAAGTGAGAAATCACCCCCCAGGGGGGGATGGCCACACCGCAATTCCTTCTCCTCCATTCTCCTCTCGGGATCTTGGGCACACATTCACACGCGCCCAGAAGAAATGGGGAATTTTGAAATCATAGTGTGTTTCCTTGGAACTACTTCCTCAGCTTCAATTTTGAGGGTTTATTATTATTATTATCATTTTCCCTAGAGACAGAGTCTTGCTATGCTGCCCAAGCTGGCCTCGAATTTGCGATCCTTCTGCCTCAGCCTTCCGAGTAGCTGGGACCATATGTACCCACCACACCTGACTGATTATTTTCTCTAGAATTGGTAAATAATTGATATTTGTAAGTTGCTGCTTTTTGTCTCAAATTTACCTTAGGCTTGGTAACATGAAGTTCTTTCACCATTTGAATATAGTGCTTCTTCCATATACCTTGCTCAAAGGGAGTTGGGGAGAAATTGATGCACCAGTTAAACCGTAAACATTTGAGCATCCAGAGTTGGTCCAGCTCAGCTAGGTTCTTCCAATGCCAGCTCACCTGGAAAAACAATGGCAATTGAAAAAGAAAATCTGCTCAATTCCCAGGCCTGCTTTTTTTAAGTTTTGAGCGGTCACTCTGGACTTGAGATAACCATTATATCCTTTTTCTCCAAATCACAACTTAGTTACCTCCTACCTGTGGTGCTTCCTATCCAAGCAGAACAATTTACTTTAAATGCTAATTCAGACTTATAATCAGAATCAGTTAATATCTACTGAGCACCTATTAACCACTTCATAGCAACCTATGGTGATAAGTATAATTATTACTCTCATTCCGTGAATGAGGAAACTACAGCTCACAAAGACTTTGGAACTTCCTAAAGTTTCCTGAAGATCATATGAAAGTTATATAAACTTAAGTCTGCATATTGTTCATTCTTTTCATAATTTGCTTCTTTTTTTCTCCACTCTTACAATTTTACTAAATAAAATTTTTATAAATGGAACACGATTACTAATACAATATGGTGTGTCTTTTAAAAAGAAGTCTTAAGTTTATTTATTCACTGATTTCATGAATGAGAGATATAGAGAAATAGCATCCCTAGCAGGATCCTGATGTCATGATCCGTCCCCAGCTCCAGCCAGTCCCAACTCACAGGCAAGCATACACCTAACATACTCAGGGAGGTCTCTGGACTTGAACTGGGAACTTTCTCATGTGGGATTGCTTCACAGAGTGTCATGTTTTACTGTAGTTCTATGGTCCGGCCCCTGTATGTCTTCTGTAGCCTATAGGAAATGTGTGTTCTATATATTCAACTTCTGTGGCATATGGCCAATCCCACGCTGGCAACGAATGGTAAAGTTAGTCCTCCTTTACATACCAGTATTTACATAATTTACCCCAAGCGTTGAATAAACTGAAATGAAACTAAAAACTAGGATCAAATATACACAAGTTGAGTCTAGCAATTCTGTATACAGTTGTAAAGATGACATTTAACCTTCAAACCCAAATTTCATCCTTAGAAAATTAGCCTTCTTTCAAGATTTGTTAATGAATAATTTTTGAATGTCATCCAAAAATTAAAAAACTTAAAAACCCCCAAACCCAGAACATTCTATTGTGGCCCTCGCTATCCATATATTCATTTATCTATCCCTGTCTTCCTCTCTCCTTCCATTTACCATTTATCGAGTTTCTAAAGATGAAACTTTGAGAAGGGACTAGGGAACAATTAGAAGTAATACAAAGTTTAGGAGCTGGAAGGAGGAAAAAAGTGAGATCTGGTAGAGCCCTGCAGACAGGAACAGAAATCACATCTAGTTCGTTCAATCCTAAAAATAACGCAATAACCACTTTAATCTCTGTATGGTAAATTAATCAGAATTCAATGGAGAAATGGAGTTTTGCAGAAAAGGGGTAGGGAGAAAAGTCTCTCAATTCACTCCTTTTCTTCTTTTTCTTTAGACTTTGTTTGAATTGGGGTCCATGAGTCAAGCAGACTGGTTTTTGTTTTATTTTTCTATTTTGTTTTTGTTTGTTTGTTAAAGGTTGCAAAGAATGAGGAGCATTGACAGGTAGGTAGGAGCTTTCAAAACTGTAAGACATGGGTTGGCTTTCTAGCACAGCCCTAATGCACTGCTCACAAGAAGCTAGATCCCACATGGCGACCATGGCTTGAACTCCCAGCCTAGTCAGCCTGAAACACACCAGGCACATGAACAAGTGCCCAGGATTAGACAGGCTGAAGGATTGGAGGACAGGGATCACAGCATGATCAGGTCCTCTGGAGGGTGCTCCTCTCTCCCTCTCACTTTCTCTATTTTTTGTGTACATGCTCTATCATGAATAAAGGAAAATAAATGAAGAAAAAACTGCAAGATACGTCTCTCCACCATCTCATTCTCCATTTCTTTAAAACAGCTCAGAGTTCTTTCTGGTGCACAGACCTTATTGTTTACTTTAAATCTAGCTGAAAGACATTGGCCTAGGATTCTATGTAGTCAGCAGTGGAAATAAAATAGTGAGATCTTGCAAAATTGACATGCAGAACACAGAGGAGTAAGAATTAGAAATTTCAAATAACATTTGCCTCTAAAGATAACATTTTCATTGTGAAAAAGTTGGAAAATTCTAAGAAGTGTGAAGAAAAATTATACTCATTACCTTGCTAATCAGAGATGACTGTTTTTTTAAAAGAATTACTTAATTTTATTTATGATTATTATTTTTTAATTTGACAAGAGAAAGAGAGGGGAAATGAGAAAGCAAGTCACTAGGTCTGGGACTTGAACTGCAGTTGGCCATGTGGGAGTCGAGCATCCCAACCACCACACCACCTGCTGGCCCCCAGAGATGACCATTATTAACCTAGTTGAATTCTTTTCCTTTCAGTCCTTTTCGGGGCCCAGATGACACAAAACTGGAAAACTCTACATATATAACTTTACATCTTAGTTTCTTCATTTTAAGTACAGTATCTCTGTTCTACAATGTGTTTTCTAATGGTTGTTTAATCATTCATTACACGACTGTATAATACTGCCCTGTTACTGGGCATCTAGGTTGTTACTCTCTTTTTAAAAATTATATCATTTTTTAAATAGCTATAAGATGTACATTAATATCTATTTCAAATACATGCACAGGAGAAAGTAAGTCTCTCTTTTTAAAAATTTGCTAGAGGTGTGTGTGCTGGCTGGAGACAGAGAGAGAGAGAAAGAGAAAGAAAGTGAGCAAGGATTCCCCCATGGGGGATGGTCATGCCACAATCCCTTTTCCTCCATTTCTCTTTTGCGAATTTTGTGCAAGCACACACAGATGCCTGATATGTTTCCCAAGCTGCTGGGTGGGTCCAGGACTCAAACCACACAGCTGGCCATGTGGGATCCAGCTGCCTTACCCACAACACCACTGGCTGTCCTGTAAGTCTCTCTTATCCCTGTTCTATAATCACTCACTTATTCCCCTCCCTTGATGTCACCACTGTCACCAGTTTCTTGGGTGTCATTCCAGAAATATTCTAGGCATGATTCTGCCTTTACTTTTTTTTTTTGCACTAATGATATATTTTGAAGAATGTTGCAATTTCTTTACCCAGTCCTCTACTGGTAACATTCAAATTGTACACAACATACGGAACATCTCATCTATCTTAGTTTTGTGCGTGTGTATGTGTGTCCTTAAGTTTGTCAAGTTTTAGAGTTTCTCAGGCAGTCCTCACAAGAGGTATATGCTGCTTCTTTGACTCTACCTGTGCACAACGACAAAGACTTCGGGGGTCCAGGAAAGAAAAGATATATAAAGATAAGACCCTTGGCAGCTTGGTAGTAAAATCCAGGGCTTCTGCTGGAATTTTTTCCTGAAGCTTTCGGCAGCAGAATTTCTGCTGTGACAGGGAGCAGCGTTCCAACAGGCCAGTGAGGATTCTTCTCCTTTGAGAGTCGGTCCATTTGTCAAACTAGAAAAAAAAAAAATGAAGCATAAAGATCTAGGTGTCGAGGAGCCAGCAGGGGGCGTGGTAGTTAAAGGGGCTAGACTCCCACATAGCTGACCATGTTTTGAGTCCTAAACCTGGTGGCTGGCTTTCTCTCTTAATCTCTCTCTCTCTCTCTCTCTCTCACACACACACACACACACACACACACATTCTGTTCCTCTCTGGTCAAATAAAAGAAATAATTACAGAAATAAAGTTATTATTTTTTAATTTGACAAGAGGCTTTTGCTATAGGGCACATGCACTCACCAAAAAGAGAGAGAGAGAGACAGAAAGTGAGAAATCACCTCCCAGTGGGGATGGCCACGCTGCAATCCCTTCTCCTCCATTCTCTTCTCAGGATCTTGGGCACGCACGCACACACGTCTGGCGTGAGTTTAAGCCACTGGATATGGGACTTGAACCATAATTGACTATATGGGAGTCCAGTGACATAGCTATTATGCCAACTGCTGGTCCTTAAATAAAATAATTCTTTTTAAAAAAAAAAAAAAAAGAAGAAGATCCAGATATAGGGCCAGCCTGCAGCATTGTGGTTGAAGTGGCTGGATCCCACACGGTCAGCTGTGTGGTTCGAATCCTGGACCCAATGGCTTGAGAAACATGCTGGGCACATATGCAGATGGCTATCTCCCCTGGGGGGAAGGTGTTTTCTCAATTTCTCTCTCTTTTTCTTTCCCTCTCTGTGTCTCTCTTTGGCAGGTCCACATACCCTATAGCAAATTTAGAAGAAAAAACAAGTTGCAGATTTATTTGGGCCATTTGTCTCAATGCAGAATGGAGAGGGCCAGATTAAGGACCAAAACCAAGAAGGTGAACCATATTATAAAATGAAGAGCCACACTCACTGTGCTCACTGGAGACACAGAGAGAGATGGAGAGAGAGAAAGTGACAAACCAGCCCCTGGGGGGGATGGCCACACCACAGTCCCTTCTCCTCCATTCTCCCCTTGGGATTTTGGACACATATACACATGCTCCCAGCTTGAGTTTGAAGCTGCTGGGTCTGGGACTGGAACAGCAGGAGACCATGTGGGAATCCAGCACCCTAACCACTATGCCACCTGCTGGCCCCTTTAATTGCTTCTAATACAAATATTTCAGTCCCAATGTCCTCATTTAAACTTTAAGAATAATTATATCTGAGACCAGCAGGTGGTGTAATGGTTACATGGCTGGATTCCCATAAAGTTGAACAAGGTTCAAGTTCTGGATCCAGCGGCTTCAAACTCATGCTGGCAGCATCATGTATGTTTGTGTGCCCAAAATCCTAAGAGAAGACTAGAAGAGAAGGGATTGTGGTGTAGCCATCCCCTCTGAGGGGTGAGCTCTCGCATTCTGTCTCTCTAGTGAGTGCACATGCTCTATAGTAAAAATATCTCTCTTAAAAAAAAGAATTACATCTACATTGTAGTTTTGTTGTGAGGATTAAATAAAACTATATATATATATATGCATATGCACAGAAATACTAATAGAAAACATGAGTCATTGTAGAATTTGCAGCTATTATTATAAAATGCCATGGTGATGTTAAAAATAATAGGCATGCAGGTGGCATGGTGGTTAAGGTGCTGAACTCCCACATAATCAACCATGGTTTGAGTCCCAGACCTGGCAGCTTGCTTTCTCATTATCTCTCTGTCTCTGTCTGTGTCTCTCTTTGGCGGGTGCACATACCCTTTCTCTGGTGACCACACATATCCTATAGTAAATTAAATAATGATGATAATAATCATAATAAATAAACAATTCTTTAAAAAAGAATTATGTGGGGCTGGCATGATGGTGGAGGTGCTGGACTCTCATGTCTGACTACAGTTCAAGTTCTGGACCTGACAGCTTGCTTTCTCGCCACCTTCCCACCCCGCCTCCCTGTCCCTCTCTGATCAAAGTAAAGAAAAATAAATACATAAATGAAATAAAATAAATAATTCTTTAAAAATTAAAAATAAATTCTGTATGTGACTAAATCAGTATAAAAGACAGATGTAAACACCTAAAATAAAAAGTATCAAGTTACCCTGTCTGTCCAGTGACAAGGATGGGAAGTGTACTTAGAATGACTGAGGTTCCTCATCTACTTTACCTGATGCTGGCTCAGATTACAGAATGAGTGACTTAAAATGAATGAAAAAGAACATTAGGCTTCCAGCATACTGAAGAAACCTATAAAAGGAAACATTAAAACACTTTCTCTGGAGATTAAAAAGATAATGACATTGGTTCTTCATTTATTTTCTTGATTATAATGGTCAAAGTTAATTTATATTTGGCTCTGATAGGTGTTCTTGCCCTCAAGGGATTTCCCTTTCTAACTGTGTTTGTTTAAGCTAATAGAACATGAATTTGCATTCCTTGAACTCCTACCAATTGAAAGTGGGCAGATGACTCAGGAGAATGTTTTACACTGGAGGAAAATCCCTCTGGAATTTAGAAAGTGCTTGGAATAATCCAAAAAGTAGGTAATTCATGGAGGAGTTCACTTTACAGGAATACGATAATCTTCAAAATCTCCTGAATTACCTTTCAAGTAAAAATACAACAGGTTAGCAGGTGGTGTGGTGGTTAAAGTGCTGGATCCCTCATGCCCAACTCCACAGTTCAAATCCTAGACCCGGTGACTTGAAAATCATGCCAAACACATGTGTGTGCGTGCCCCATATCCCAACAGGAGAACAGAAGAGAAGGGATTGCTGCATGGCCTTCCTTCCTTAGGGGTGATTTCTCATGTTCCCTTTCTCTTGGTCTCTATCCTGTCTCTCCAGTGAGCACGTGTACAGGATGGCAAAAATCTAAAAAAGAAAAAAAAAAAAAAAAAAAAAACTCACATCATAGCACCGAGGGAATCTACGTGTGAGATTAGGGAGCAGTTAGGACTGCTCTGTTCTACTTTATTCTCCTATCTAGTATCACACATGGTCCGGTCCCTCTCTTCACAATTCATTCCTGAAGGATGTCTTTTTATAGGGCTTTCTTGATTCCATAACTGGGAACACCCTGTTTTTAGAGCAGCTGTTACAAGGACTCTTGCTGTACCTTCAGACAGTGAGGAGGGTTGCTAGAGCTGCAAGTTGCACTCATTTCACACTGGCTAGAATAGGGTCACAGGTGAGAGCAAGAAATGAAGAGGGAGGTTTGCTATTTCTCTTTTATTGGCTATATTTTCTCCATCCAATTGAGTTTCTGATTCTTATTATCAAAATTTTAATGTCACACTTAAAGTATGAATATTGCTTTTAAAAAAAATTTTTTTTTTGGAGAGGTTTTCGCTATAGGGCGCGTGTGCTCGCCAGACAGACCGAGAGAGACATAGAGACAGAAAGCGAGAAATCACCCCCCAGGGGGGATGGTCACGCCGCAATCCCTTCTCCTCTATTCTCCTCTTGGGATCTTGGGCACACACGCACACGTGCCCAGCGTGAGTTCTAAGCCACCGGGTCCGGGACGCGAACCACGGTTGACTACGTGGGAGTCCAGTGACATAGCCATTACGCTAACTACTGGTTCCCCCCAAAAATTTTTTATAGGGTTTGTGTGCTTGCCAGAGAGAGACAGAGAGAAAAAGTGAGATATCGAGAAATCACCCTTTGAGGGGATGGCCACACCACAAGCCCTTCTCCTCCATTCTCCTCTTCAGATTTTGGGCACGCACGCACACACAGTGGTTTTCAAACCACCTGTCTCCTGGAACTCAAACAGTGCTGTGGGCCATGTGAGATCCAGCCGCCTTAACCACCATGCTGGCTTGAATACGTTCTTGTTTTAAAAGTTACAAAAAGGTGCATATAAAAATCAAACATCAAATTCCTCTTCAACCACTCTCCTCATCAAATTTCACTCAATTGCCAAGAAATATCCACTATTCAAAAGTTTGAGGTTGATATATTTCTGTGTATTTACACACACATACACCCATCAATTGGGAAGCAGTTAAATAAATTAGAATATGTCCTAGAATATTAGACTATATATCCTCATATGTAATGAACTCCAGAGCATATTACTTTTGGATTCACTCATGGTAGGATGGATATGTCATGATTTATTTATTCAATAAAAAAGAGAAAAGCTGCAATATATATCCTAGTGCATGCTTTTTCATATCCCTTGTGAATATTTCTCTAGTGCAGCTAAATAGAGGTGAAATTACAGGTTCAAGCTGTACGTGTGTTTAAAATTTTAATAGATCCTGTCAAATTGTCTTTAAAAAGTCTTTACCATTTTATATTCATTTGAATTGTGTTTAAGAGTGTCCTCCTATTCTCTAGAAAATCCTTTTACTGGATATTAATGAGCTCTTTAATTTTCACCACATAGCCTAGCGAGGGAGAATTGGAAGTTTAGGCTTTCTGTTTTAGAATTATTTATTTAATATTATTATTATTATTTAATTTGACTGGAGAGAGAAAGAAAGAAGGGGAAAATGAGGAAGCAAGCCACCAGGTCTGGGACTCGAACCATGGTCAGTGTTGTGGCAGCGCTCTAGACCTGCCAGCCCCAGGAGTTTCATTGTTTTAACTTGCATTCCTCTGCAAATTAGAACAATATTTTGAAATACGGCATATTTTATATGCCTGTTGGCTATTGATTTAGATTTTAAAGATAATTTAAAAATATTTGCTAGAGAGTATGTGTGCTCAGTGGAGAGAGAGAGGAAAAGAGTAATAAGAAAGCACCCCTCCTGAGGGATGGCCATGTCACAATCTCTTTTCCTCCATTTCTCCTTTTGGGATCTTGGGCATACAGACACAAGCACCTGGTGTGTTTCTCATGGCAGTGTTTAATGCTCTAATTGTCCAGTTGGTTATGTGGGACCCAGCTGCCTTAGCCACTGTGACACCAGCTGGCCTGGCTACTTATTTACATACCATTGTACAGTCCTCATTCTTGTATCAGTCAATTTTCTGTAGGGGTAGTTTTAGTTTTCTTACTGCTAGTCTTACAGACTGTTAGAAACTCCTTATATAGTCTATATAATAATCCTTTATTTATTATGCAATTTGGAAATTAGTATTCCCTATTTCTACCTTGAATTTTAACTCTATGGTTATTTCCAGTAGGTTAAAAGGGATCTGGGGCCAGCAGGTGGTGTGGTGGTTGAGGTGCTAGGCTCCCTCATGGCCGACTGTGGTTTGAGTCCCAGACCTGTGGGCTTGCTCTCTCTATCCCTCTCTCTCTCTCTCTCTGGTGAGCACATGAACCCAGAGTGCAAATTTTAAAAATAATAGTAGTAGATAAACAAAATAAGTAATTCTTTTAAAAAGAGAGAGATACCATCTACTTTATTAAAATTCCTTATAGGGACTAGCAGTTGGTGTAACGGCTATGTCGCTGGACTCCCATGTAGTTGACCACGGTTCGAGTTCTGAAACTGGTGGCTTAAACTCACGCTGGGCATGGGTGGGGGGGTGTGTGTGTGTGTGTGTGTGCCCATGATCTCGAGAGGGGAATGGAGGAGAAGGGATTGTGGCGTGGCCATGCTCCCTGGGGGGGTGATTTCTCACTTTCTGTCTCTTTCTCTCTCTTTCTGGTGATCACATGCACCCTATAGCAAAAAGCACTCCAAAAAAAGAAAAAAAGAAAAAAAGCCTTTTGTTTATAAGTCACCTGGTTTATGATTTTTTTTTTTGTTATAGCAGCCCTAACACCTAACAAACTAAAACAGGTAACATAACATAAGGTAGAAATAGGTATATTTTAAATATTCACCCATTTTCCAAGCAGAGCTCTTCTTTCTTCAAATATCTACAATAAATAAAAAAGAATAATTTCATATATCATGGTTCAAAATATCCTTTACAAAAATGACATCATTAAAGAATCAATGAATAAATATTCTATCAACTTAATATGAAAAGGTCAGATTTTATTCCTGATATTTATTTTTACTTTATTTATTTAATTAAATTTATTATTATTATTATTATTATTTTAAATTTGATCAGAGAGAGAAGAAATGCAAGAAAAGCAAGCCGCCAGGTCCAGGACTCAGACCATGGTTGGCTACATGGGAATTTAGTGCGTCAACCACCACACTGCCTGCTAGCATCTAGAGTACTTATTTCTAACCCAGGCAAGGCTTTTTTCTTTTTTCCCCAGATTTTCCATGTAGGATGATTCATATTTTAGAAGGAAATAAATAAGAAAAACTGTAATTGTGAAAAATCCATTTTAAAATTTGATATGAAAAATAGAACAAAGAAAACAAATGGAAAAATAAATATCCTTCCTTTGAAATGTTTCAGTATTGACAATATGAGAATCAATAAAATCTCCAAATGAGAACTTGTTTTTATATTTCAGTGCATACCCATATCAGTGGGGATACATGTTTGTAGGATTAAAAATGTATATGTGGGGGCCAGCAGGTGGCATGGAGGTTAATGTGGCTGAATCCCATATATACAGAGCAACTCCAGTCCCAGCTTGAAAAACATACCGGGCATGTGGGCATCCATGATCCCAAGAGAAGAAGAGAGTATGGCATGCTTAGCCCCTCTGGAGGCTCATTTTTTACTTTCTCTCTTTCTCCCTATCTGTGTGTGTGTGTGTGTGCGTGTGCGTGTGTCTGGCAAGCACACACACTCTAAGGTAAAAATAAAAAATGTGTGTGTGTACCACTGGGCTTACAGCTGAGTATTTATCTGCATAGGTTTATCATTATATACTATCTAGGACATTTCCAGCATAATGAGCTGTCCCTAGTGTGTTGCAGGTAGCCATGCTGAGGTGACTATATCTGGCTCTGAGAATGAATATCCAATGGAGGTATGAGTGCATGTGAGTGCATTTACATATGGGCATCTAGGTGTTTTTCTGAGCATCAGCACATATGTGTATTTCAGTGAGTGATGAAAGATGTGGTATGTTTTGGCAGAGAAGGGGGCTGTGAAGAGAAGAAGAGTAATGAACATATGTGGATGTCTCTCCCAGTCCAACGCATGCAGCCTCTGTCTGCTTTCAAAATTGGAGTCGATGTTTTTCTCTTCCTCTTGGCACTACCTAAATTCTCTAGCACTGTAAGAATGTTCCTGTTATACTTGGGGGGATGGCTCAGACCTATTTCTTTCCTTTTTGTGGAGGAGGATAAGGAGCTGGTTATGCTTCCAGCAGATAATGCTTTCTTTCCTTTTTTAGACTCTCCAACTCTAGTTGCCAAGGGCATACAAAATGAAAATTGAAATAATTGGTTCAACAACAACCTCGGGACCAGAGAAATGTCGGTTTTGCTCCTGGCCAGGGAATTTAATGTATCACAGGTAGACACTTTTACACAGGAGAGAAAAAGACAAAGATCCCCCACTCCCATCAACTGCCACTTAAGCTACTAAGCTACTAGCACCTTCTAATTACAGCAACAGATAAACTCAGAATTTTGAGATGAAAAAAGAAGAGAATCTATAGAACACAGACGGTTCAAACAATATGGATTGAAGTACTTCCTGAACTCTTCCTGTCGATCACCTATCACCCAACCCAAGTCATCAGTGCCACCACTTTTTTGATGCCCAGTGATCTCCCAACTCATCCTCCACCTGTATGGTTCATGTTCCGCATAGACATCAGTGTTTATTTTTGCTCTCTACCAGTTCTGTGAATTTTATCTTCCCATGTAGTTTTCTCCTAATTGTTCCATAGAACTAGTGAGAACAGGTTTCATGGCAGGCGCTCAGTAAATACCTGCTGATTAAATAATAAGAAAGCCCAGAATCAGAATCTTAGAGCTTAAAGGACTCCTACAGGGAACCAGCAGGGGGTGTGGTGGTTAAGGCGCTGAACTCCCACATGGTCTACAGCAGTTCAAGTCTTGGACCTGGTGGCTTGCTTTCTCATCTTCCCACTGGTCAACTTAAAATAATAACAATAACTAAATTTTTTTTAAAGGACTCCTCTAGATCTTTTAATCCAATTCTCTTAATTTAGAGAAGGTAAGCAAAAGTCCAAAGAGGTTATATTTATAGATTTTTAAACAGTCAGGCCAGCAGGGCCAGGGGACGGGGGGACTCCTACATGATTGACCACACTTCAAGTCCCAGACCTGGCTCCTTGAAAATCATGCAGAACACATGTGTGTATGTGTGCCCAAAATCCCAAGAGAAAAATAGAGGAGAAGGGATTGTGGTGTGACCATCTCCCCTGGGGGGGGGGTGATTTCTCACTTACCCTCTCTGTCTCTCATCAGCAAGCACATAGGTTCTATGGCAAAAACGTAATTAAAACAAACAAACAAACAAAAAATCAGGCCAGCTGGTGGCACGGTGGTTAAGGTAACTGGATCCCACACTGACTGTGTGTAGTCTCTGACTCAGAGGTTTCGGAAATGCACTAGGTATGTGTGCATGTGTGCCCAAAATCCAAAAGGAGGGAGAGATGGAGGAGAAAGGATTGCAATGTAACCATCCTCCATGGGGGGATGCTTTCTCACTTTCCCTCTCCCTCTGTCTGTTTCTATCCCTCAAGTCCACCTGCCCTCTGGAGAATTTTAAAAGTCATAATAAATAAAAATTCAAATTCAAAAAAGAAAAAGAAAACGTCATTGGTTTCAAGCTGTCTGTTCAGCTTAACTCTGAACTTGGTTCCTCAGCAGAACCTCACTCTTCTTCATCCTGACTTCCAGCCCTGCATTCTTTCTTTCTTTTCTTTTTTAGAGAGGTTTTTGCTATAGGGCATGTGCGCTCGCTAGAGAGACAGAGAGACAGAAAGCGAGAAATCACCCCTCAGGGGTTGGGCCACTCAGGCACAAAAGCCCACTGTGACTTCCATGTCTGAGACACACCCTGCAGCTCACCCTGTGTAATCCACCTGTGGTAACCTCCACTCCACCTGCTGGCCAACAATTGTTATTTTTATTTATTTATTTATTTATTTATTTTGAGAGGTTTCTCGCTATAGGGCGCGTGCGCTTGCCAGACAGACAGAGAGAGACATAGAGACAGAAAGCGAGAAATCACCCTCCAGGGGGGATGGTCATACCACAATCCCTTCTCCTCTATTCTCCTCTCGGGATCTTGGGCACGCACGCACACGCGCCCGGCGTGAGTTCTAAACCACCGGGTCCGGGATGTAAACTGTGGTCGACTACATGGGAATCCAGCGACATAGCCATTACGCTAACTGCTGGTTCCCTGCTGGTCCCTTTTTTTAAAGAGAGATTTTTGCTGTAGGACCCATGTGCTCACCAGAGACATGGAGACAGACAAAGAAAAGTGAGAAATTACCCCCCAGGGGGTAATTTCCCCCCAGGGGTGATGGCCATACTGCAATTCCTTCTCCTCCATTCTCCTCTTGGGATTTTGGGCACACACCTGTGCACTCAGTCTGAGAGTTTCAAGCTGCTGGGTCCAGGACTCGAACCATGGTCGGCCATGTGGGAGTCCAGAGTCTTAACCACTATGCCACCTGCTGGACCCTGGCTCTACTCTTAACAAGAAATAAAATTTGGGGCAAATTATTTCATTGTTTGGTCCTCAGTTGGAGTGATAGCCTTATATTCCCTGGCTTGGAGCAGGTCCTCACTCTACAGATTCGTAATCCATTTCTTCACTTTAAAGAGTTAGAAAACAAAATATCTATTCAAAATGGAAATATTAAAATGGATCTTCTTTTCTTGCAGAACGCTGCAGTTTGTTTATATCACAGTTTACACAGAGCCTCCTGTCACGTTGAAATCCCACGGTTGTTATTTTAGTCTGTTGACACTGCGGTTACATATTTCACCATGTGACATTATGGCGTAGGAGTGAGAAACTTAGGGGGTCCTAAATAATGACTGATTGATGGTAACAAGGTGCTTTTTCTCAGAACACCTTTTTTTTTTTTTTTTTTGAGAAGTTTTTGCTATAGGGCGCACGCATGCACTCGCCAGGAAGACAGAGAGACAGAAAGTGAGAGAGAGAGAGAGAGAGACACCCTTGACAAGGTTTTAGTACATGGCGATCCCTTTCCCCTGGTCCCACAGCATGCAGGACCTTGGGCGGGCGCACACACACACACACACACACACACACACACACACAGCCTGTTTTCAAGTCAGCCCAAGGAGCTGAACCCATGGTTAGCCATGTGGCTTCTAGCACTGCAGTTCAGTACTCTACTGAGTGCGCAAACCAGGCCGGGCCTCTCAGAACACCCTTTTACTATGAACTATACTATTACACCGGCGTGAGCCATGCTTTAAAAGAAAAGTGGATCACTTTCTTTTCTTTTAAAAAACTGTATATATTAATATTTGAAGTCAGCAGGTGGCAATGTGGTTAGGATGATGGACTCCCACATGGCTGACCTGGGTTTGAGTCCTGGACCCAGAGGCTTGAGAGCCATTCTGGGCACGTGTGTTTGCATGCCCCAAATCCCAGGAAAATGGAAGAGAAAAACTGCAGCATGACCATCCCTCTGGGGTGATTTCTCACTTTCCCTCTCTCTGTCTCTCTCTGGTGAGTGCATGTGCCCTATGGCAAAAACCTAAAACAAATGAATAAAAAAAAGCCTGTTCATATTTTTTCTTTTTTTAAAAAAATCTTTTAAAAAATAATTATTTATTTAATTTAATTTGTTATTATCATATTTTAATTTGACCAAACAGAAACAGAGACTGAGAGAAAGGGAAAGCTAGAAAGCAAGCCACCAGGTCCAGGACTTGAAACATGGTCAGCCACGTGGGAATCCAGCACCCTTATCCAGCACACCACCTACTGGCCCCAAAACCTGTACATATTTAAGGTGTGTAATATGATGTTTTGCTATACATATACAGAGTGAAAACATTACTACAGTCAGGTAAATTGTCCTTTTTAAAAAAATTATTGCTATATGGGGCCGGCAGGTGGCATGGTGGTTGAGAGCGCTAGACTCTCATATAGCCGACCACAGTTCAAGTCCCAGATTTGGTGGCTTGCCTTCTCACTTTCTCTCTCTTTCTCACTCTGTCCCTCTCTGGTCAAATTAAAATAAATAAATAAATAAATAAATAGTTTAATAAAATAATTCTTTTCAAAAAATTATCGTTATAGGGCACATGCACTTCCAGAGAGAGACAGAGAGAGGAGAAAGTGAGAAATTAATCCCTGGGGGGGGAGAGTTATACCGTAATCCCTTCTCCTCCATTTTCGTCCCTGAATTTTGGGCACTCACACACACACGCATTCTGTGTATGCTGGGTCGACTCTAACTGCTCTCAGCCATGTGGGATCTAGGCACCTTAACCTCCACGCCACCTGCTACTCTGCACATCGTCCTTTTCATCACTTCCCATAGTCACATTTTTGTGGGTGTGTAGTTAAGGGTCATTTTCCTTTAAAATACTAGATGGCAAAGAAATAAATATTTAAATGTTTAAAACATCTCTCCATTAAAAATGTACGACTCTTGAATTATTTTGTAATCTGTTACATGTGCCTTCCTCATGATGCTTTTTCTTCCTTAGCATCTAAATTCAAGTTCAACCTCTATGCTTAAAACGTGTCATGAGGGACCAGCAGTTGGTGTAATGGCTATGTCACTGGACTCCCATGTAGTCGACCGCAGTTTGAGTCCCAGACTTGGTGGCTTAAACTCAGGCCAGGCATGTGTGTGCATGCCCAAGATCCCAAGGGGAGAATGGAGGAGAAGGGATTGCGGCATGGCCATCCCCCATGGGGGGCAATTCTCGCTTTCTGTCTCTATCTCTCTCTGTCTTTCTGGCGAGCGCGTGTGCCCTGTAGCAAAAACCTCCCCCCCCAAAAAAAAAATTAAAGAAAATACGTCATGATGTTAAAATCCTGAGACTCTCATTTTACTTTGAGATAGTTATTTTACGTTTTACTACAGAAGAGAAAAAAGACAAATTTAAAACAAAATGAAACAAAAAAACAGAACTCAAAATTGAATTAATCTCTGGTGACTAATGCCCTGATTTAGAAATGTAGAAAACCCCTTGAAATTATCATGTGGGTGCCTTCTCGCTTGCTGCATCCTTGGGTATTTATTTTTAATCTTGTGTACACAGTTGGACTACTAGATCTGGCAGGGACCTCTGGGGCCATTTGATCCAATTAATTCATTTAAAAAGGAGGATAAAGCCCAGAGAAGGAAAGTGACTTGCTCAAATCATGTAGGGAATTATTGGTACAGCTGATCTGGAACCAACTTCTAATGCCTAGAGACATCGTTCATTGCTCTTATTTATATTCATTGTTGTTGTTGTTTGTTTGTTTAGAGAGTGGAGAGACACACACACACAACACAGTATCATCACACCACAATGCCCACTCCTCCTAAACCTTCCAGTCCTCCAGAATCATAGGCCCACCCAATGTGTTCAGGTCAACCCAGGATCCAAACCCCGGGTCTTCTCATATGGATCTAGCAGCACCCTACTGCTCGTGCCATTGTGTCTAGGCTTGGAGAAAAGGTTTGCTTTGTTTTTGGTTTCTGATTTTTTTTTTTTTTTTTTTTTTGGTCACAGGGCACATGAACTTGCCAGAGACAGAGAAAGAGGAAACGTGAGAGAGCATCCCTCCAGGTGGGATGGCCATGTCCACGATCCCTTTTCCTCCATTCTCCTCTCAGCATTTTGGGCATGCATGCCAATGTGCCATCATCTTTTTCAAGATGCTGAGTCTGGAACTAGAACCATGCATTTGGCCATGTGAGATCCAGCTGCCTTAACCTCCATAACTTCTACTGGCCCAAGAGATAAGTATTTTTTTTAAATAATTATTTTATTTAACTTTATTTATTTATTTATTTTTAGTTTGACCAGAGAGGAACACAGTGAGAGTGAGAGAGAGAGAGGGAGGGAGGGAGGGAAAGTGAGAAAGCAAGCCACCAGGTCTGGGACTTGAACCACAGTCAGTCAAGTGGGAGTCCAGCGCCTTAACCAACATGCTACCTGCTGGCCCCAAAAGATAAGTATTTTTTTTTGAGAGACTTTTTGCTATAGGGCATGTGTGCTCGCCAGACAGATAGAGAGAGACAGAGAGACAGAAAGCAAGAAATCAACCCCCAGGGGGGATGGCCATGCCGCAATCCCTTCTCCTCCATTCTCCTTTTGGGATGTTGAGCACGCACGCACATGTGCCCGGCATGAGGTTAAGCCACCGGGTCTGGGACTCGAACCACGGTTGACTACGTGGGAGTCCCAGCGACATAGCCATTACGCTAACTGCTGGTCCCAAGATAAGTATTCTTGACAGGATCTTATCATGTCACAGTCCTCCTGCCCCAGCCTCTCAGTTAGCTAGGGCCCATGGCATGCAGCCCTGTACCTGGTCTGTTTAGGCTGGGCTGGGAACTAAAGCTGGCCTCCCTTGCAGCCTCAGCCACCATGTAGCAGCACGCTCCTGCTTGCATCACTGCAGTTGGATCTATTTATATTTGTTTTTGAAAATGTTTCAAAATTTGAAATATTGGGTTGTCAGAAAAGTCATAATGTGTTTTTCTTTTTTTCTGTATTTTTTTATAATGTATTTTTCTACATAAAAATGCAATATGACTTTTCTGACAATGCAATAGTATGTACTATCTAAAGTAAAACATTTAAAAAGGCTGACAGCAGAGTATTAATACAATGCTCTGTAAGACTACACCCACATGGGATGGTCCCAGGTTCATGTCCTGAGGCTTCCCTGTGCATACTGGGCATGTGCTGTGTTATAAGCCAGTTAAGCTGGGAATGGATTGCGTGTGAGAACACCTTGGGTGTCCTTTTCTTAAAAAAAGAAAGAAAGAAAAGAAACAAAGGGATCAGGAGAAACAAAAGGAAAAGCACAGAAAACGAGGGAGCAATTCAGCCTTCATCTTCACCTTTAATTAAAAAAAAAATTAAAGATGTCTTTCTTATAACAGATCTGCTCTGGCTACCAATGCCCATTTAACTCTTTGGAGGAAACCAGCATTATTTTATTTATTTAGGTTTTTTTGGAGAGGTTTTTGCAATAGGGTGCGTGCGTGCACGTGCTCGCCAGAGACAGAGAGAGACAGAGAGACAGAAAGCGACAAATCACCCCCTGGGGGGATGGCCATGTCGCAATCCCTTCTCCTCCATTCTCCTCTCGGGACCTTGGGCACATGTGCCTGGCGTGTCTGGGACACACCACCGGGTCTGGGACTCAAACCACAGTTGGCTACATGGGAGTTCAGTGACATAGCCATTATGCCAACTGCTGGTCCCAGCATTATTTCTTGATAAAACCATATACACAGTCTACGTATGGGTCTGTATATATGAAAACACATACACATGTATATATCCACACGTAAAGATTTTTAAAAACAATTTCCTGCAAATCAGAATCTAACAATGTATTTTTAAATAAAAATTATGAACAATAGAAGAAGTAATATCTCTAGAAATTATCATTAAACTCGACAAAATGTACAAAAGAACAAAGACAAGACACTACAATGCTTGCTGCGGTGTACTGATTCCCCTTCAGGACCAAAGGATTTATCCCCCCATTTGTTAGGGGCTGCTGATTGATAGCCAGAATGAGCTAGAGGGGACTGCCATGTCCAAGGTCAGGACTTTGTGTGTGGAGGGGTGAAGCTAGCCCCACTGAATGGTCGGTATGGAAACGTGAGGGTCAGATGCCCTTGCTGCAGTGTAAGACATCTATCTCTAAGGATCAGGCCAGCTTCACAGTGTCCTATAGGATTATTAGAGATTGCATCCCATCCTCTTCCTTTGCCTCACACTTAAGGCCTTCCTTTCCCTCTCTCTCTTCTGAGTGCTGATCCTACGAACGCTCCCAAATCAATGTCCTATGTGATAGTCTCAGAGTTTGCTTCTCTAGTGACCCAAACTGCAACAGGCACTCAGACAATGTTTTGGCCACTAAGACAATTTTTTCTTCATGGCTGTTAGTTGACCAAGACTTCTAATTTTTTCAAAAAAAAAAAAATTTCTGAAATCAAAGAATCCCATAATATGTATTCCGATTCAAGTCACTTTTTCACACATGTGTAAAACTTTCACAATTCTATGGGAAAACAGATTTCAAAACTAAACACTGAAGTTTTTTTTTTTTTTTGTAGGGGGAGAAAATAAGCTGTTATGTAAACTGTCAGAGTGCTAAAAGCATTGCAAACAGGTGCCCAATAAATAACTGTTGAGCTGAATACAAAAGATTTTCAATAGACTTGTTTGATCTTCCTGGCTAGATGAAGGCTGGATTTCTCCCTCTTTCTCTCTGCTTTTTCTTTTGTTTCTTTCTTTCTTTTTGGAGAGGTTTTTGCTATAGGGTGCATGCACTCACCAGAAAGACAGAGAGAGATAAAGAGACAGAAAGCGAGAAATCTTCCCCCAGGGGGAATGGCCACACGGCAATCCCTTTACCTCCATTCTCCTCTCGAGATCTTGGGCATGCACGCACAAGTGCTTGGTGTGAGTTTAAGCCACCAGGTCCGGGACTTGAACCGCAGTTGACTACATGGGAGTTCAGCGACATAGCCGTTGCGCTAACCTGGTCGCTCCGTGTCTTTTCTTTCTTCTCCTTTCTTTTTCTTTTTCTATTTCTCTCTCCTCTTTCCTCATTTCCTTTGTCTTTTTCCTTTTTAGTCCTTTTCCATTTTATTTTTCACTATTCCAATCCCTACCCTGGCTCCTCTCTCTCCCCTAAGATTGCTCATGTTTCCCATCAGAGGAGCAGAACTAGGAAGTACTGGGACTGCCAGGTGGTGTGCTGGTTAAAGGCAGTGGGCTCCCACATGGCTGACCACAGTTTGAATCCTGGACATGGCAGCTTGCTTTCTCACTTTCCCTTTCTCTCTCTCTCTCTTTGGTCAAATTAAAAAATAATAAGAAAAAAAAAGAAATTAAATAAATAAATAATTCCTTTTTTTTTTGAGAGGTTTTTGCTATAGGGTGCATGCACTCACCAGAAACAGAGAAACACATAGACAGAAAATGAGAAATCACCCCCCCAGGGGGGATGGCCACCCACAATCCCTTCTCCTCCATTCTCCTCTTGGGATCTTGGGCATGCACACACACGCGCCCAGTGTGAGTTTAAACCACTGAGTCTAGGACTCAAACCGCAGTCGACTACATGGGAGTCCAGCGACAGAACCATTACGCCAACTCTGGTCCCATAAATAAATAATTCTTAAAAAAAAAAAAAATGGCGCTGGACTCCCACAGGGTTGATCAAAGTTAGTTCAAGTCCCAGACTTGGTGGCTTGAGTCCTGGACCTGGTGACTCTCTCTTCGGTCAAATTGAAATGAATAAATAAATAAATAAAGTTAAAAAAAAAATAGAACTAGGAAGTACTCAGCAGGAGGGGTGAGTTTTGTTGACCCAGCTCTGCCAGAGGAGTTATCATTTCTATTGGGTTTAGAGAGGCAAAAGGTCATATCCAGAATGAGAAAGGAGACATGCAAGGGCAAGAAGATGAGAGTCAATAAAAGAGGGATTAGGGAGGAGATCTGAACTCTGACTCCATTTCTTGTACTGCAGGAACTGTATCAGGCACTGGAGTAACTGAGAGAAAAGGTAGAGTCTCAAGTCTTAATGCATGACAGTTGAGTGGGAAAGTCAGTAAATAGTGTTAAGGGCAAAGAACAAGAAGCAGGAAGCAGGTACAGACATTTGAGGTGACTCTGCCTGGAGTTGAGGAGGAGGGCATGTGTGAAGGCACGTAGGTGTGGAAAACTGGGTGCATCTGGGAACCCTGAGCTTGGCTTGGGCATCATATGTGAGGAAGCAGAGCATGGGTGGGAGCTGGGAGGCTGGCTGAGGTCACACCATGAAAGGACCTCAATGCTATGTGTGCAGGTTGGAATTTACGCTTTGGAGTGGGGCTCACTATCAGTTTCACAGAATACGATTGCAGTTTTAGAAAGATCATCCTGCGATAAGAATAGGGGATGGATTGGTAGGGATAGAGGCAGTGAAGCTAGTTAAGGGGTTGGTACACAGTGCTAGGCATAGGATGTGAACTGTAAATCCAGAACTGGAAGTGTATAATAGTTGGAGAAAAGGGGGCTGAATGAGAGAGGCAGGAGGAAGACTCAGAGAACTTGAAAATATATTGGAGGTGGAGGCAAGGGAGTGCTGAGTGCTGGTAGACACTCCTCCATGTGTCATCTTTCATATTCTCAATGTCTGTGCTCGTACGCCAGGAACACAGGGCCCTGGGCTCTCTTTACTTGGGCCATTTCTCTAGGTTGTGCTGGCAGCAAGGAAACTTGAGGCATGAGAAGACATCTCCCATGGGGACTATCTTAGTCTGTTTTTGTGTTAATAACAGAAATACTTAAGCCAGGGTAATTTTTATAGGAAATATAGATTTACTTGGAAAACTCTTGATTTAGGCAGCTGGAAAGCACAAAGGCATCACAAAATGGTAGAAGGCATGGGACCAGCAGTTAGCATAATGGCTATGTCACTGGACTCCCATGTAGTCAACCACGGTTCAAGTCCCAGACCCGGTGGCTTAAACTCACGCCGGGCGCGTGTGCATGCATGCCCAAGATCCCGAGAAGAGAATGGAGGAGAAGGGATTGCGGCATGGCCATCCCCCCCGGGGGGTGATTTTTCGCTTTCTCTCTCTCTCTGTCTGTCTGGCGAGCACACGCACCCTATAGCAAAAATCTCTCCAAAAAAAATAAATATATAAAAGGCAGAAGGCAGAACTTGGAGCAGAGAGGCCCAGAGGTTGGTCAATCTCACACCCCAGTAATCTGCTACAATCCTTCGTCTGGTGTATTATTCTATTAGAACCTCTCCAGAGTGCACACAGGACATAAACTCCATAGGAAAACCTTAGTAATGTAACTGGTTGGAAAACATTAATTTTACGTATTTGATTAAATGTGCAGCATTGCCCATTCACATAGCAAAATAATAATCACAGACAAATGACTCTTTTTATCACTTTCCATAGTTACTTTTTGTGAGACTGTGGTAAGGATCACTTTTTTTAAATAATTATTTTATTTAGTTTTATTTATTTATTTATTTAAATTTGTCCAGAAAGGGACAGGGCGAGAGAGAGAGAGAAGGAAAGTGAGAAAGCAAGCCACCAGGTCCAGGACTTGAACTATCGTCGGCCATGTGGGAGTCCAGTTCCCTTAACTACCATGTCACCTGCCAGCCCAAGTAAGGATCATTTTCAATTAAAATACTAGATGGTGGGGTTAGCAGGTGGCATGGAGGTTAAGATGCTGGATTCCATGTGGCCAACTCTACAGTTTGAGTCCTAGACCTGGTGGGTTGAGAATCATGGGCGTGTGCATGCATGTGTGTGTGTGTGTGTGTGCTTAAAATCGGGAGAGGAGAATAGAAGAGAAGGGACTGTAGTATAGCCATTCCCCCGGGGGTGACTTCTCACTTTCCCTCTCACTGTTTCTCTCTCTCTGTCACTGGGGAGTGCCCATAGATAGATAGAAAAAGTGATAGAGAGATAGATAGATAGATAGATAGATAGATAGATAGATAGATAGATAGATAGATAGATAACTGGGCCAGCCAGTGGCACGGTGGTTAAGGTGGCTGAATACCACATGGATGACTGCACTGTTTGAGTCCTGGACCCAGAGGCTGGAAAAAGATGTGGGCATGTGTGCCCAAAATCATAAGAAGAGAATGGAGGAGAAGGGATTGCAATGGGGCTATCTTCCTTGGGGGGTGCTTTTTTAATTTTCCCTCTCTTTCTTTCCAGCAAGTGCATGTGCTTGATAGCAAAAATAAAATAAAATACATAGAATAAGATAAAATACTAGATGAGAAAGAAATAAATGCTTTTCCAACACTCCTCCAAAACTCACAATGCCTTGAGGCCAATAGGTGGTATGGTGGTTAAAGCACTGAACCCCCACATGGCTGACCATGGTTCGGGTCTTGGACCTAGTGGCTTGCTTTCTCACTCTCTCTCTTACTCTCTGTGTAATTATTATTAAAGTAATAATAATGATGATAAATAACATTAAAATAAGTAATTCTTTAAAAACAAAGAAAAAAATTCACGATGCCTAAATTATTTTGTAATCTGTTACATATGTCTACCTTCATGACTTTTTTTTTAAGCATCTAAATTTAAATTCAACTTCTCTGCTTAAAGCCTGCCATGAAGTTACAATCTTGTGACTCTTACTAGGTTGTCTGGAAAGTCATGACGCATTTTTCTATGTTTCTCTATGCAAGAGTGTGTCCTCACTTTCCCGAAGACCTAATATTTTAGTTTGAGACAGTTACATATTTCACACTTGACCACAGAAGAAAGACAAAATTAAAATAAAACCATAAAACAGGAACTCAAAATTGAACTGTTCATTGCTGACAAATGCCTTGATTTAGAAAAATCTATCTTTGGGGAACTCTTTGAAGACTGGCTTCTCTTTTCTCTCAGTCCTGTGGTTCCAGAACCAGTAACAGAAGAAAAAAGTTAATTGAGGTAAGAAAGCGGAGGAGAGTAGAGGGAAGAACAAATCTAAAACATTCTCTTTTGGGGCGAGCAACTACAGATCTACTCTCAGCCTTACTCATAGTAAAGGTTTAATAAACAAATTAAACATAGCCTTCATTTTTTCCCATCCATTACATAATTCTAAATCATTCTTGCTCATATTTTTGATGACCAGAATATTAATACTTCACCTTTTTTAAGGCATGGATCTAACTGGTAAAATAGCTCTGGCCACTTACCTGGTCATTCAAAAGCTGGTGGTTTAGAGGTGTCCAGGTACTCATCTTTGTCTGCATTCTGGGACTATCTATGTTTTTTGGAGGTGCAAATGCCATCATGAAATAACTGGATATTCTTCGTTAAGAAAGGCTATTCCTATTAAAAGGAATAAGTGATATCATTTTCAAAGTACTAAAAAATACTCATATTGTTTTTCAGCCTTTTGGCTAAAATCAAGTATAGTAAAAATACTGCCACCATATAATTTTTTACTATGTTGGGAGAGGAAATGAGAGTGGGGGAAAAAGAATATTTATTAATTAATTAATTTGTTTATTTAAAGGCACAGTCTTGCTATGTTGTGATCTCCCTGCCTGAGCTTCCCAGCTGGGACCACCATTGCCTGGCTTTTTTATTTATTTATTTATTTATTTTTGGACAGGCCTCATTTCACTGTCCAGGCCAGCCTTGAGCTCACAATCTTCCTGGCGTAGACTCTCCAAGTTGCTGAGATTATGGGTGCAGTCACCGCACTTGTCCTTTAGGTTGGATTGAGAATGGACTCCAGGCCTCCCATGTGGTCCCAGTCTGTGAAGCACAGAGTTTTAGCAGTGCATGCAACTCTTGTTGGGCCACAGGAAGAATATTTATTAGGAGCATCTCATATGTCAAGTAATCTATGACGAGGTCTCCCAAAAGCTCATGAAAAATGCACATTTTGAAAAAGCTATATATGGATTTCAACACTTCTTGCACCAAAATAAACTCATACTTTTATTCAATTTTTCCACAAGCATGTTGAAATCTCCTCATGTATGCATGGTCAATGAAAGCTCACAATGATATGGTGAAGTGGTAGGTCTTAGCTCACTTTACAGATAAAGAAAATGAGTCTCGTAGGCATTACACATTCTGCCCAAGGTTATGCAGATAGTAAGTGGTGGAACTGGGAACCAGACTCTGAACAGTTAAACTTTACTATATTTGCATTAGTTCATGGAAATTCAAATCACTCTTAGCTAAGAACATATCATACTAGCCCCAAAGAGAAGTATTTTAAATTTAAAATCATAAAACACTTCATTTTTATCCCTATTAACTCCCTCATCCCCTCTTCCTGATATCTAAGTAACACGAGTTCCAGCTTGATGTCATATTTAAGAAATAGAATGGTGTAATGGAAGAAGCCAAGTCTTTGGAGATGAGCACATTTGAGTTTATTGGGGGAAATTGGTACCTGAAATCTTTGAGGTTCTTACTTGACATATGATATTTTTACTCAGGCTTCCACTAGAGCTGAAGATAAAGCCAATGCTGGGACCAGCAGTTAGCGTGATGGCTATGTTGCTGGACTCCCACATAGTAAACCATGGTTCAAGTCCCAGACCCGGTGGCTTAAACTCACACTGGGCACGGGTGCATGTGTGCCCAAGATCCCGAGAGAAGAATGGAGGAGAAGGGATTGCGGCGTGGCCATCCCCCCTGAGGGGGTGATTTCTTGCTTTCTGTCTCTCTGTCTCTGTCTGTCTGACGAGTGCATGCGCCCTGTAGCAAAAATCTCTCCAAAAAAAGAAAAAAAAAAAAAAGCCAATGTTATAAACCCTCGTGAGCGTCATTAGACAATTCCTTCCTGCAGTTGCCTGCTGACATTACAATACTTGGACAAAGGGGTCTCAGATCAGCTCTTTTTTTTATTTTTTTTTAAGAATTATTTATTTAACTTTGTTTATTTATTTTAATTTGACCAGAGAGGGACCGAATGTGAGAAAGAAAGAAAGGGAAAGTGAGAAAGCAAGCCTCCAGGTCCGAGACTTGAACTGCAGTCCACTGTGTGGGAGAGTCCAGTGCCTTTAACTACCACGCCACCTGCTAGCCCCAGCCCTTGAGTTCTTTTCAGTCCATGATGGTTAATTATAAGCATGACCACGTGTTTAGCATAGTTAAAAAAGGTGTCAGAAATTATTTCAGGGAGGGGCCAGCAGATGGTGTAGTGTTTATGTCATTGGACTCCCACACGGCTGACTGTAGTTCGAGTCCCAGACCCCATGACTTGAAACTCACACTGGGCATGTGTGCATGTGTGCTCAAGATCCCAGGAAGAGAATGGAGGAGAAAGGACTGCAGTGTGGCTATCTTCACTGGGGGGTGATTTCTCACTTTCTCTCTCACTATCTTTCTCTCTCTGGCTAGCACACGCACCCTATGGCAAAAATCTCTAAAATAAAGAAAGCAAGCAAGAAAGAAAAAGAAATCATTTCATGGACCAGGTGATGGTGCAGTGGTAACATAATTAGACTGACATGGGAAAGGTCCTGAGTTCAAGTACTGGAACTACCCTGAGCATACAGTGCTGAGCACCGATGATCCAGGCCGTCTGAGACTCAGGGTGCATCACAACATGAACACCCTGTAGGAGCTGTGTCCTTCCTCTTTCTCTGTCATGGAAGAAATAAATAAACTGAAAAAAAGAGGAGTCACCATTCAGTGTCCTTACTCCAACCCATGGTTACCCAGGGTCCAACCCTGCATAGGCTCTGCTGTGGGTAGGAAGAGAATGGCTTTCAGACCTAGGACAGGAGGGGCATTCGAGAGGGTCAGGGTGAGAATAACTGAGGAACCTCCCTAAAAGAAAAAAAAAAAAAAGATTTCACTACACTATTATTAGTTGGCATCCAGTAGTAAAAGTACATGTGAGAAAACAAATTATAGCTACCAAGCATGATCACCAAGTCTGCTCAGCTAAAAATGATATATTTTAATTTGTGGTTGTTATTTATTTATTTTCCTTCTTTCTCCTCTTTAAGTCAGATTTTTTTCCCTTTTTTAAAGAATTTTTTTATTTATTTATTTTTATTTAATCAGACAGAGAGAGAGAGAGAGAGAGAGAAAGAAAACAAACCACCAGGTTTGGAACTTGAACTGCAGTCGGCTATGTAGGAGTCCAGTGCCCTAACCAACACATCAACTTCTGGTTCTCAGATTTTTTTTCTCTTGCTATAAGGTATGTGCAATCACTGGAAAGAGACAGAGATACACATACACACAGAGGACAGTGAGATGTCCTCTCACTGATGTCCTCTCACTCCTAAATGGAGATGACCACACCGCAATCTCTTCTCCTCTCAGGAATTTGGCCACACATGTACACGTGCCTGTGTGTT
Source organism: Tupaia belangeri chinensis (assembly GCF_000334495.1). Taxonomy (NCBI): domain Eukaryota; kingdom Metazoa; phylum Chordata; class Mammalia; order Scandentia; family Tupaiidae; genus Tupaia; species Tupaia belangeri. The sequence continues at coordinate 556,683 of NW_006159863.1, read as the reverse complement.
TTTCGAACTGCCCCACCATGCAGTTGGCCATTTGGGATCGAGCTGCCTTCACCTCCTTGCCATCTGCTGGCCCTAGACCAGATGTTTTTAATCCTTTTGAGAACGTGATGAAAGCTATGCATCTTCTCTCTAGAATAATGCACATGCATGTAAAATTTTGCTTACCCCAGGTTAAAAACCTCTGCTGTAGGCTGAGGAACTTTGTCTCTATTTCCAATTTGTGTAGGAAAAAAATTGATTCTAGGCACTATTTCTGAATTGGGACAAAATAGCTTCTCTCCATGACTCCCCAGGGATCTGCACTGGTTGTTTTCTTTTTCTGGTTTCTCAGAGTTAGAAATCACTGGATTAGTCTTTGAATCAGCTTGAAGAAAGTGTGGCATTGGGGACATAGGCCTTGTCAGAAGAGTTCTTTTTGTACTACAATCCCTGCTGAAGCATGCCAATCAAGGTGTTTCCATCTTGTCTTTTATCATTATCTTTTTACAAGGTTCCTCCTCCTCTCTCCAGTCCAGAAGATGGGCAGTGTGTGTATTTCCATGCACACACGTGTTCACAATACAGACCACTCACTACTATTAAAAAGACAGAAACTTCAGGCCAGCAGGTGGCATGGTGTTTAAAGCGCTGTATTCCCACATGGCTGACGGTGGTTGGAATCCTGAACCTGGTGGCTTGACAAGCACAACAAACAAACAAATGAATGTTTTCAAAACAGAAAAAGACAGACATATCGATGTATCATACACAAAAAAATAATTGTCCTAGGGACTGATAGGTTAAGATGCTGGATTCCCACATGGCTGACTGCAGTTTGGGTCCCAGACCTGAGGGGATGGCCTGCTTTCTCACTCTCCCCCACCCCCATGTCTCTCTGGTCAAATTAGAGGGGAGATGATTTCTCACTCACTTTCCTCTCTCTGTTTCTGTCTCCGCTATGGCAAAACAAAACAAGACAAAAAACTAAGATAAATAAATAAAATAATTTTTAAAAATAGTAATAACTATAAATAAGATAAAATAAATAATTCTTTAGAAAATAATAACTGGCCCATTCCATCAACATGACAAAGCAAGTTGTCTTCCCCTCCATCCACAGATAAGTCTTGACGTCCTTGAATGTTCGTCTTTAATTTTTCTTGGGGTAAATATGTAGAAAGAGGGCCTATAGCCCTGGTCCCCAACATATGATTCTAGTGCCACAGTCAGCAGAGAGGATGAGTCCCTTGGTAAAGTTCCAGTGGCCAATCTGTCTTCTAAGCCATTCTTCACACTGTCACCATAATTTATGACTTTACTAAGGACCTACTAGGCATTTGTTAGAGGTACAAAGATAAGAGCCTCTGGGGACCAGCAAGTGGTGTGGCGGTTAAGGTGCTGGACACTCCCACATGGCCGACCACGGTTCAAGTCCTGGATCTGGTGGATTGCTTTCTCACTTTCCTCTCTCTCTCTCTGTGTCTCTCTCTGGTCAAATTAAAACGAAGGAATGAATGAATGATTAAATAAATAAATAAATCTTTAAAAAACACAAAACAAACAAACAAACAAACAAAACAAAGATAAGAGCCTCTGTTTGGGGGCCAGCAGGTGATGTGGTGGTTAAAGGCACCGGACTCCCACATGGCCGACCATGATTTGAGTCCTGGACCTGGTGGCTTAAAAAGCATGTTGGGTATGGGTGTGTGCGCATGTCCTGAATCCTGAGAGGAGGATGGAGGAAAAAGGATTGTGGTGTGGCCATTCTCTGGGTTGTGATTTTTCACTTTCCCTGTCTCTCTCAGTAAGCACACACACGTCCTATGCATTCTCTGGGTTGTGATTTTTCACTTTCCCTCTGTCTCTCTCAGTAAGCACACACACGCCCTACAGCAAGAGAACAAAACGCAGCAAAACTAGTGGATATGTAGGGTGAAATGCAGAACATTATGAGCTGGGCATGGGGGTTATGCTTGGATGATCTGACTTTTATTTGGAGTTTACAGAGTGGAATAGGATTGAGTTTCTCTGCTAACACATCTTGCACTCACTGTGCACCATTATTATTGCATAAGGGAATCTCAGATAATATCAGGAAGTGGAATACAGGAATATTTAATATGAATTCATCTTATATTCAACTAGTTAAAAACAAAGCAAGAATGATAGTACAATGCAAAGTGCTGGTGCTTGAAAGGCTTTGATTAGTTGTTGGTTCTTAGCGTCATAAGTATGAAGCATCTGAACTACAACTACAGCTGAAACTGGAGAGCAAAATGTAATTCCTAGGAGCACTGACGAGGCCTATGAGAGGCTCAGGAAGATCTAAAAGCAGAGTTTTCCAAAGAGAGTCTCCATCTTTGCATGCACGGCCCCCCAGCTCTCACCTCTTTCAGCTTGTCTCCCTCTTCAAACCCCAAGCGCTGATGTTGCCATAGCTGCATTAGGCCAGCTTTTTCTTTGACTCCTTCCAGCTTTCACCCCTCCCAGCTTCCACCAGTCCAATCACCATCTATATATCATGTCACTGGCATCCGGGGTCTCTTAGGCAACAATGTGTGGTCTCTCCATTGGCCAGCAGATCCAGGAAGGCTGGCTCCAAAACTGGGCACAGGGATAAAATTTAAAAGCACAGGCACCAAAAGGGTGGGAGGAGCTGCAGCCTCTTGATATGACACCAGGATGAAGATGCATCCAATCCTGAAACAAGTAGCATTGAAAAGCTTCATTCAAGTTATAGTTGTGTTCTAAATCAGCCTTACTTACTGAGCATACTCAGTTATATTGTTCTGATCAGTACAGAAATCCACAATACAAACTCCACTTTTCCAGGTTTTAAAAGAGGCCAACAGGTAAAATAGGGTTGGAGGAAAAAGAATTCGCAACTGGTTCAATGAAAGAATAGCACCTGCAGCATGAAGGGGAAGGACTGGGAAATTGCCCAGCACAGGAACATACAAATGCTTCAACGTGCATTTTAATTTATTGGGCTCTGGAATTCAGGCTGACAGATACACAGGGAAACCAGCAGATGGCATGCCTTAATAAGAAGAACTTTAAATTTGGGCAGTCTTAAAATCCGGGCTAATTTCATTAGTTAAATTTATTGAGCATTCACCTTGTAATAAAGAGTGAGACTATAAGGATCAAAGAGAAATGCAAGGAGGAAGAGTGGAACATACAGTGCATAAATGACTAATGGAAGGCTCACGTTCTTAACAGCAGTGATAGAACTAGAAACAAATGCTGGAGGATACCAAAAAGTTCAAAATTCCAGAACAGAGCTTTTTAGGTCAATGTAAAGCAGTTCTTATGGGCAGGCAGCATCTAATTGGGAAAAAAGGAGACTTTCCTTACTATCTTTGTTTCCTAAAATAGGTAACAATGTAGTCTCCCTCTGACTTAAACAAATGTGCAAACCTTACATTTTACAGTGTCTCCCAGTTATAAATAGTATTTATATATCTCCACTCTAAAAGGAAAATGAAGCCCAAAGAGGTTGCTGCTCTCCTAAAGTAAAAAAATGATCAATAAGCCCCAAACTGAAATTAGAACCTAGGCTGTGTGAATTTCAACCTAGAGGTTTTCCACCTGACCAGGTGGTATGCAAATGAATAAATAACAGCCTCTGTGGGGGTGTGGGTGCAGGTGCCCTGAAGGAGCTGTGTAGATGCAATACTCAATTACCATGCACTACCAGTTAACATCTATGGTTTCAAAACGAGTTCCTCCAGAAAGAGACCAGTTTTAACAATGTCAAGAGTGCCATGACTCTCTGTGAAGTTCCCGCTCATTAAAGACTTTTTATTGGTGGTTTCAACACGGAATGAGAGAGACGGGATCAGAGAGAGCATCTCACTTTACCCTTGCTGGATCTGGATCTGAATGTTGTTATTCCTGAAAAGAAAGTCCCTTTCAGCTCTTCTGGATCTCCTCTTGCTCTGCACCTCTATCAGCTGACCAATCCCCCTCTCCTCCCAAGGGGAGGACAAGTCACATAATTATTGACTTATAATGCAAACAACTCAATGTCTGTGATACTTCAACATTACTTTTTTTTTTTTTTGCAGAGATTTTTACTATAGAGCGTGTGCGCTCGCCAAAGAGACAGAGACAGAGAGACAGAAAGCAAGAAATCACCCCCCAGGGGGGATGGCCATGCCACAATCCATTCGCCTCCATTCTCCTCTCGGGATCCTGGGCACATATGCACACACACCCGGCATGAGTTTAAGCCACCGGGTCCAGGACCTGAACCGTGGTCGACTACATGGGAGTTCATCAACATAGCCATTACGCTAACTGCTGGTCCCACTTCAACATTACTTTTAAAGTTTATTTCTTTCTTCTTCTGAGAGAAAGAGAGAGAGATAATTGCTAAGAGGGTCTTGACTAATCCACTCTCAACCAGACCAGGTTCATGGGCAGGAATATGCAGGGCATACTCGAGAAGTCAGAGCACATAAACCCAGAACTTTGCCATGTGAGTCAGCTCCACAGAGTATCCCATTTTACTGCTCTGCCATAGTCCAGTGCCTCCATTACTTTTAGCTGGAACATCTCAAACTTGAAGAAAAATTTAGAGACTTTGATAAGAAGCATCCTTGATTCTCACAGAGATTTTTTTTTTTAAATGTTAAATTGTGTATATGTGTGTGTTACAAAGAAGCCCCTTTTGTGTAGTATTTCCCAGGGCTCCTTCCCCTCCCTGCCCTGTTAGAGGCAGACAGGGTCATGAAATTGGTATGTGTAGCCTTCTTGCTCATTTTTGGGTACTTTTATTGTAGATACATGTTTATCCTAATAAACAATATGTAGCACTGCTAAGTGTATTTTTTTTTAAGAGGCACCATCACTTATGTATCTTGTCATTTGCGTTTTTTAGTCAATGTTGTATTTCTGAGATTTATCTATGTCATGATGTGAGCTGTGATGTTTCTCGTGCTTGATAGTCTTTACAGTAAATCGACTAAAATTGCATCTAGCAGTGCATCCTCAGAGGTTGCTCAGCTACAAGGGATCAGGAAGTAAATGAAGCAAAATTTTCCCTCCCACTGCATCTCACTCACCTTGAGCAGAGGTACTGCTGGATCCACAGGACACACTGATTTGCCTAGAGTCAGCTTAAGGAGTGATATCACTTTTTAAAAGTTGTTATTGCACATGTATTCATTTATTAGGAAACCTATAATTCTCATTTCACTTCTTATTGATCATGCGTGTTAGCATGGCTTGTGTTCTGATGTGAAACTATATCTAAACCCCAAACCCTTCATTTTTACTTAACATGTATTCACTGCCTCTTAAAAATATTATAAAATATACAAAATTTATCATTTTAACCATTAATATATATATATACACATATATATTAATAAAAATATATAATACACACACACACACACACATATTGTGCCAGTCATTGGCGTGGTGGTTAAGGCAACTGGATTCCATACAGCCAACTGCACTGTTGCAGTCTTGGACCTGTCTGCTTGAAAAATCTGGGTGTGTGTCCAAAATTCTGACAAGAGGGAAAGATGGAGGAGAAGGGATTACATTAACCAACCCTCACGGGGGGTGCTTTCTCACATTTCTTCTGTCTCTCCCAGGAAGCTCATGCACCCTCTAGCAAATTAAAAAAGAAAAAAATATATATATACACACACACACAAATAAACATATAAAAAGTTCATTTCCTCCAGGAACAAGAAAAAGAGAGACAGAAACACAGCACCCCCACAGAGTTGGGAGACCATGATCTGCCCCCAAATCCCCTCTAGCCCAGGATCATGGGTAAGCAGGATCTTGGGTGAGATCATACCTACTGTCATACTTAGTGAGGTCTCTAGAGGTGACCCCAGAATTTTCCCAGGTCAGCCTTCCCTTATGGATGTACCTTTCAGAGCCCTGTTGCTGGGATACCATCCAGCTCCTTAACAATTACAAAAAAAAAAAAAAAGCCAGGGGGCCAGCAGGTGGCTTGGTGGGTAAGACACTGGATTCCTACATGGTAGGCCACAAATTGAGTCATGGACCCAGCACTTGAAAATCACACCAGGCTCCTGTGCATCAAAGAAGATGGGGTGGCCATTCCCCCTGTGGAGTAATTTCTTACTTTCCCTTGCTCTGTCTCCCTTTGGCAAGCGGACGTGCCCTATGGCAAAAACCTAAAAGAAAAAAAAAGAAAACACTAGAAGGCTTGTGCTCTTGCCAGAGAGAAACAGAGAAAGCAAGAGGGGAGAAGTGAGAAAGCATCATGCATTTGTGGTTACCACAATCCACTCTCCTCCATTTCTCCTTTCAGGATCTTTTTTAAAAGAATGATTTTATGTAACTTTATTTTTTAATTTGACCAGAGTGAGAGAGAGACACAGAGAGAGAGAATGAGAAAGCAAGCCACCAGGTCCAGGACTCAAGCCATGGTCTGCCCTGTGGGAGTCCAGCGCCCTTAACCACCACCATGGCCACCTGCCAGCCCCTCCTTTCAGGTTTTTCAGCACTCATGCACATGCCAGGCAAACTACCACGTTGGGGACTCCCAACTGCACAGTCTGCCATGGGGGATCCAGCCGCCTTAACCACCCTATCACTGGCCTGTCCTCTTTAATCTTTTTTAAGCAAATGGTCCAGCAGTGTTAAGTACACTCTCATTGTACACATAAGTCCTGAGTGCTACTGACAGGACTAACCAACACCTGGGAGGTCGAGGTGGAAGAGGGACGAAAAGGAAGAGAAAGAAAGGTGGGAAAAAGACATACTAAAAAAGAAAAACGGGCCAGGAAGTGGTATAGTGGTTAAGGTGCTGGACTCCCACATGGCAGACAGCGGTTTGAATCCTGGACCCCGCTGGGCGAGTGTGCGCGCATTCCCAAAATCTAGAGAGGATAATGGAGGGGAAAGGACTACGGTGTGGCTATCCCTGGGGGGGGGGGGGGGGGGGTGATTTCTCGTTTTCTGTCTCTGTCTCTCTGTCTCTCCGGCGAGTACACACGCTCTAAAAACAAAAATCTCTCTCTTAAAAAAAAAGAAAAATGAGAAGAAAAACAGCCTTGGCTTTGGATGCATCGACTGTCTTTAAAAATTTTCGTGACTTTGGGGAAGTCAGGCAACCTTTCTGGGCGTCAGAAAAATAAAAGGTTTTTTTTAGATGAACTCTGCGGACTCTTTGAACTCTCAACTTGTTATGTGGAAAAAAAAGAGAAGAAACATTTCTTAAGGAATAGAACTTGGAGGTGGCCACTAGTAACCACAACCTCCACCTGTTTACTTAGGTACTGACTGAGGCTTTCAACTATTCCTGGAGGAGTATCCTGCCCTGCCTGCTAGGCTGTGTGGGAGTGGACCTCTGCAACAGGCCAGGTGCCAACGGCCACCTGAGCCGGGTTCCATCCTTAGCACTCGCCTCTCCACCATCCTTAGTCCCCGGGGTCCCTACCGAGGTCGGCACTCTGGTTCTCAGACCAGGCTTTGGTGGCCTTGCAATAGCAGCCTCCCAGGCTTGGTGACAGCGAGTGAGCACGCCGTTTCAGCAGGAGAGGAAACGCTTTGCA
>NW_006159863.1:537369-548504 GCF_000334495.1 Tupaia belangeri chinensis | reverse complement strand
AGGAGAGGGGCCCGGGCCGAGCCGGCTCCGGCGCCCGGCGCCGCGGGGGCGTAGGTGGGAGGACAATGCACCGAGGGCTCCCGCGCCGCCCGGCTGCCGGGCCGCCCGAGACGCGCGCGAGCTGCCTCCCCTGGCCCGGCTCATTTCAGCATTGGGCCGACCTTTTCTGTCCCTGCCTAAAAGTTGTCCCCTCCAGCCCATCAGTTTGCAAAGTCTTTCTGCTCCCTGTTCTTCTAGGGTGCGTTTGCTGTGGGGGTGGGGGCTGCTGGGTCATGAATACCCTCTGAAATAAAGGCGCTGTTAATATCAAGCAACGTGAAGGAGTCTTGTGTCATTTCAAGAAATGTAAACAGCTTCCTGGACGCTTTTTCTTAGGGGTCTTAGAAGGAGATGCCTTTCCGGTAAAAGAAAGAGGGTTCCCTCCCCCCTTTTTTCTAGCTAAAGAATAAAAGCAAACGCTATTAATTTAGGTAGAGGCATAGACTACCTTTTAAAAATATCTACCCCGTAAAAGAAGTCCAGTTTTTTTTTTTTTTTTTTGCCCAGCGTAAAATGAAAAATTTAATTCTGGGTCCCCTCTGAATTTAGGTAGATGCAGCCGCAGAGCAGAGACTCCCATGGAAAAGTATTCAAAACAAAATCTCATTTCAGAAAAGTAGTTTTGATGCACCTGCAATGTTTATTGGGATAGGGTTCCTTTGCAAAGCCAGTACCATAGGAGCAAGGAAACAAAAGACCTCGCTGACCCTGGGGATGTTGCCTCCCTCTTCATCCTTTAGCTCTTGGAGTGCTGGTCACCTTGCTTTGCATTGTAGGCTGGAAAGGGGTAGGTAAAGACCAAGTTCTGTTATTACACACGATTTTAGCCATAAGGCTGAAAAGCAGTAGTGTTAATAAGAAGCAGTTACTCCTGGAGATAACACTTGCCATCTTTTAAGCAAATCAAGACTATATTTTTTTCTCCAGGGGAAAAATAATGCACCTACTTGAACTACCAAACCACAACATCAAGATAAAAAGATTCAGAGTTAGGGAGCATCAGAAACGAGTGTAAAAGCTTGACTGAGTGGACTTGGAAGGACAGAGCTGAAGATAAAACCAGGAAAGCGCTTCTCTTAATCCGTTGTGTTATGTTTAGTGAAGTAACCTGCTCTCCCACCCCATAAATGCTTTGAAACTATTAGGAAAACATGTAGATGATTGATAAAATCTGCCTTTTGACCCTCTTTCCTCCTACTTCTTTTTTTCCTCATCCACTACTAAAATCTATCTCCATCTCTCTCCTAAAATCTGTAAGAGGGCCCCATTAATAAAAGAAGAAGAAAGGACCCTAGGCTCTTAGCCACTTTCATTCCTTTCCTTTTAGCGCCTGTATTCTTTTGAGCTTTATTTTGTGCTTTGAACATTTCGGGTGGATTTTTCTTGAGAGTTTCATGATTGAGATACTTAAAGTAGAGGAGGTTGAGCAGAATTTAGTAGCAAAGCACACATTCTTTTTTTGTATGGTACAATGTGAAAGCGTTATCATTGGGGAGAGGAGTTTTTTTGCTTACAATGAATTGTCTGTTCTCCACTTGACCGAAAAGGAAAATATCTACCCTACTTATATTTCATATTAACTTGTTAGTAAAAGCCTTAAGATTTTATACTCAAAACTTCTAATCATATTAGTTTGTTGATGTTAGGTTCATATTGACTTCATTTACTTTAGGAGACAGACAGTAAGAAATAATTCTTACCACATCTTCTTTCCCTTCTTTTACAAGGGAGTTCCTTGCTGGGTTCATGTTTCGTTCTGTATTTTTAATCTCCCTAAACTCTAGAATTATGCCTTTTTAAAGCCACAGCTGTGCACAAACAGAGCAATATGGCAAATAAAAACAATGGCTTCAGAAATACAACTGGATAAATTCTTTGGTATAGATTGAGGGAAATATATATAGCAGGGTCTTGAGGAAAGAAATGAGGTGATTTTCAGTAGTGCTTTTTCAATAGGCTAGGAATAAATGTTTGAAAAGTGATAATTGTTCACTGGCTAGAAAAGAGTTGTAACTATTGTGTAAAAAAATGAATTTCCGCTTTTTGCTTTCCAATTCATCATGCTAAGAACTATGACAATTTGATGGATCTGAGCAATGCATTGTGAACAAAAGTTTTGTGTGTGTGTGTGTGAACAAAGTTTAAGATGAATATAGATAGGCTCCTGGGCTTAAAAAAAAAAGTCCCCAAATCTTATCTTATTGAAATAATTCATATCCCAGTCCCCAGATTTATCTCACTGAAATAATTCTATAGTCAACGAGTACAAACCATACAGCCTACAACCTTGATAAGAGGAGAAAAGCAGGAGCTTGATAATAGACAATTTGTTTTTTTTTCAGAGTGAGATTTTTGCTATAGGGCATGTGCGCTTGCCAGACTCCAAGAGAGACAGAGAGAGGGAAAGTGAGATATCACCCCCCAGGGGGAATGGCCACACTACAATCCCTTCTCCATCATCCTCTCAGGTTTTTGGATGCTTAGGCACAACACCCCACTTGAGTTTCAAGCTGCCGGGTCTGTTGACTTGAACCTTGGTTGGCCATGTGGGAGTCCAATGCTTTAACTTTATACTGTTTTTTTTATGAACAAATTTTAATTGGAAAGGAAAGCTGGGCTGGAATTTTAGCCTGACTTTTCTTGGTCTGGAATCTATCCAGTTTTTATTTTCCAGTTCTATATTCAGATTGATTTTTAAAGATTTTCTGCTTTCTTTAGTTTTAGTAATTAAGAATTTGTAAATTGGACTCAATTTTAATTCCTACTGCTCATTTTAATTTTGCACCTAAATGTATTGGTTTTTTCTTGTATACTTTTTTTAAGCCTTATCACTCAGTACACTGAAAGATTACATTATTTGTTGTAATCAGTAGCTGACAAGACTGAATTTAAAAATTAAGAAGAGAAAGTAGAGATTTAAAAAATAAGAGTGATGGGGCCAGCCAGTGGTGTGGTAGTGAAGGTGGCTGGATCCTGGACCTGGTGGCTTGAGAAACACGCTGAGTTCATGTGTGGGTGTGCCCAAAATCCTGCGAGAGAATGAAAGAGAAGGGACTGTGGCGTGTCCATCTCCCCAGGAGAGAGCATTTCTCACTTTCTCTCTTAGCCAGCATGTGCCGTATAGCAAAACTAAAACAACAACAACAAAAACGAACAAACAAAAAAAGATGAAGTCGGAAAGGTCAGAAAAGATACTCTGAGATTAGTAAAAATCTAGCTTCTGAATTAAACATGAAGCTATGTAAACTTTCTTTTAGCAACTAGGAGGCAATATTTTGAAAATGAATTAAAAAAATACATATATATGGACATCAAAAGGCCAAAAGACCATATGGGCTTTAGGAAAAGGAAAGTAACACTCCCTGAAGGAATGAGTATACTTTGAGTGTGTATTTTGTCTCTCTAACATAATAATTTCCTTGAGAGAAGAAGCTGTGTTACTTAGAGGAGGTAATCATTGCTAATCCTTGCAATGCATTCTTGAAAAATGTGTCTGAAAGAGGACAAAGAAATTCCTGTTGTAGCCATTACACATCCTGCATGTATTTTGAGGCAACCTTTAGGTGGTATTTTGAATTGGAAATGCAAAATGTTACCTGCTTTTATAGGATGCCAGGAAAATTAAATCTAAACGGAGCATGGTAAAATGGATCCCTTTCTGTAGATAAAGTATAAATTGGAATAGAATTGCTGAACATAATCTTCCATTGCAGGACCCTTTGACAAGCCCTTAGGGCCCACTTTACTCATCATTTCTTCTGAGAGTCACCCTGTTTTCTCTTCAGTTGCCACCTCCTGCTTGTTTCCTCTGAGTTCTTTGGGTTTGCCTTTGTAGCCACCCTGCGATGACAAGTCTTCCATGGTGGCATGCCCTCCTTTGTTATTGTCTTTTAGGACAAATTCCTAGCTGATTTTAATTTAAGGGCTTTTATTTTTTTATCTAAAGAAAACTGATAAATAATAATTGAGCTATATATGTATATATATCAGATTCATGGTGTTATACATTCATAGAAGTAGAAATATATAGGTATAAAAGAATCCAGCCTTTTTTGTTTTCCAGTAGAGTGTTAACTAGTTAACTTAATCTGAAATCAGCTTTTCTTCTTTATTTATTTAATTTTTTTGGAGAGGTTTTTGCTATAGGGCATGTGCGCTTGCCAGAGAGACAGAGAGATAGAAAGCGAGAAATCACCCCCCCAGGGGGGATGGCCACGCGGCAATCCCTTCTCCTCCATTCTCCTCTCGAGAACTTGGGCATGCATGCACACACGCCCAGCGTGAGTTTAAGCCACTGGGTCTGGGATTCGAACCTTGGTCGACTACGTGGGAGTCCAGCGACATAACCATTACGCTAACTGCTGGTCCCTGAAATCAGCTTTTCAAATACCGTCTTTGATATTGCTCTGTGGAGAAGAGACTATGACTCTTTTTCCCTCAGGTAGGACATGAATAACTGTTCCTATAGCACTCACTTTTGGTTGGGCCCTAACTCCTGAAGCTCTCGTTCCAGTTGTGTTAACTCAGGAGGTTCCTTTATTCAATTGAAGTACCATGGGTTTCTGTAGTAGAAAACGTGGTAATATTGGGGCCGGCAGATGATGTGGTGGTTAAGGGCGCTGGACTCCCACATGGTCGACAGCGGTTCAAGACCCAAACCTGGTGGCTTACTTTCTCACTTTTCTTCTCTCTCATTCTGTCCCTTTCTGGTCAAATTAAAGTAAATTAATCAATCAATCAATTAGTTAAAGCCAAATAAGATAAGTTTTTTAAAAAAACATGGTAATATCAATAAGAATGCAGAAAACAGTTATTAACCTTTATTTACAGTGTTTTGGCAGAATCTCTGGTCCAGAACCTTCTTTTTGTCCTGCAAGTCTGAGACATCAACCTACGACTTTTCCATGGATGACCCTACCTTAGGAAAAAATGACACACTCACATGATCCTAATAGGAGCAGATATTTCTTTTTTTTTAATATTTTAAAAAAAATTTTGCCAGAGGGTGCATACATTCCCCAAAGAGAGACAGATACAGGAGGAAAGTGAGAAAACATCCCCTGTGAGGAATAGTCACTCCTCAATCCTTTCTCCCTCCTTTGGGGATCTTGGACGTGCATGCACACACCTGGTGTGTTTCTTAAGTCTCTGGACTGGGATTTGAACTGTGTGGTCAGCCATGTGGGATCCAGCTGCCTTTTCTACCATGCCAAGGGGTGGCCCCAGATATTTATGTTATTGAAAACCAATTGAGGGGGCCAGCAGGTGGCATCATGGTAAGGGTGCTGGGCTCCTACTGTGGCCAACTACAGTTGGAGTCCCAGACCTGGTGGCTTGCTTTCTCACTTTCTCACTTTCCTTCTCTATCTGTCTCTCATTCTGTCCCTCTCTGTTCAAAATAAATAAAGTTAACTAAAATAATTCTTTTTTTTTTAAAAAAAGAAAAGCAATTAGGAATGTGTATCAAAAAATTTTAAATGTGCATACCATTTGATTCAGTTGATGGATGATTAGATTTTTTGTTTCAGTGTGGAAAATATATACCTGTATTTTATTTATTTTTAAAAAATTATTTAATTTATTAATCATCATCATTATTATTATTAATTTAATTTTGCCATAGAGCACATATGCTCACTAGAGAGAGAAAGACAGGAAATTGAGAAAGTAAGCCACCAGATCCACGACCCAAACTGTGATTGGCCATGTGGGAGTCCAGCGCTTAAACCAGCCACACCATCTGCTGGCCCCACATACCAGTTTTATAAACTTGAACTTTTAGTTATTTCATTGTTACCGTTTTGCCATGTCAGTAAATGCAGATTTACCTTCATCATTTTATAACTATGTAATGTTCCCTTATGAGATTGTACCATAATTTGTTTAACTAGTTGTTTATTGGTGGAACTTAAGGTTTTCAGTTTTTTTTATTGTTACAAATAATGTTACACTAATATTTTGGTTATGTCCTATGTATATTTGAGTGTTTATTTTCTTAGAATAAATTATAGAATAGATCTGGATCAAATTGTGTACATTCTTAAGGACTTTTTATATAAGTGACTATTTTCAAGTTGGACCAACTAGTGTATACTCCCATTAATAGTATTTGAAAATGTGAAAATGTTGAAAATGTTTGTTTACACATACGCTATTTTTTTTAAAGAATTATTTATTTAATTCATTTGTTATTATTATTATTTTTTATTTTGGAAGAGGTTTTTGCTATAGGGCACGTGTGCTCACCAGAAAGACAGAGAGAGACAGAGAGAGAGAAAGCGAGAAATCACCCCCCCCCCACGCGGGCGGGGGGGGGATGACCATGCTGCAATCCCTTCTCCTCCATTCTCCTCTCAGAATCTTGGGCACGTGTGCACATGCGCCCGGTGTGAGTTTTAAGCGGCTGGGTCTGGGATGCGAACCGCAGTCGACTACATGAGAGTCCAGCGACATAGCCATTACGCTAACTGCTAGTTCCTATTATTTTTTTGAAATTTGACCTGAGAGAGAGAGAAAGGGAAAGCGAGCAAGCAAGCTGCCAGATTCAGGACTCAAATTGCTGTCAGCCATGTGGGAGTCCAGTGCTTTGACCACTTGGCCACCTGCCGGCCCCACACATACCCTCTTTTCTATTGTGTGTCTTTGTTTTTTGTTTTTGTTTCAGCTTTTGTCATGGGGTATATATGCTTGCCAGAGAGAGACAGAGAAAGGGAAAGTGAGAAATCACCTGCTAGGGCCAAGCCACAGTCTTTCTCCATTCTCCTCTTGGGATTCTGGGCATGCAGGCGCATACACCTAGCATAATTTTCAACTGCCTGGTCTGGGACTCGAACCTCATTGAGCCATGTGAGAGTACAGCATCCTAACCATTACACTACCTTTTAGCCTCTCTTCCCCAAGTATTGTATGGTAGTCTTTGAACTATAAATTTGAAATCCATAATTGCTTGAAAAATAGGTTAGCTAAATTAAATTTTTGTAATTCTTAATATTATGATAGACATAGTCAATAGGGAGCAATGTACTCTTTAACTTTTTTCAGTTGTAAGCAAATGAACTTGCTGCATAAGCAGCAATCTACAAAGACTGAGTCTACATGGGTGTTTTAATACCATAATCAAATAAAGCTTTCAACAGTTGTTTGACACATACTTAATCATATGTACAATTGTTACTGCACTGTACAGTAATTAAGCTTAAATATGTTTTCAACTATGTTTAATATCAGTTTTGTATAGACAGACCTCAACATTTCTGGGCCAACCCAAAGGTGGAAAAAAAATTCAGCAGGCGAAGAAGCTGGCACAGAAATCTCTGATGTGGAGATTTGGGCTTTTTGTGCAGGGATTGCTCATGACCTCAGTGTTCCTAATTTTAGAAACCACTGACTTTCCTTTTCCCTGCTGCCATTCATTTTTTTTTTTTTTTTTGAGAGGTTTTTGCTATAAGGCGCATGCGCTCGCCAGAAAGACAGAGAGACAGAAAGTTAGAAATCACCCCTCAGGGGGGATGGCCACACCACTATCCCTTCTCCATTCTCCTTTTGGGATCTTGGGCACACACGTGCATGCGCCTGGCATGAGTTTAAGCCACCAGGTCCAGGACTCGAACCGCTGTTGACTACATGGCAGTCCAGCGACATAGCTATTATGCTATCTGCTGGTCCTCTCTGCTGCCATTCAAATTCATCTATTAGAGGGAGAAATTGGGAAGATCAGCTAATTGATCTCAGTTCTATGAGAGGACTTAAGGTTTGTGGAAAAATTTAATTATAGTATGAGTGTATTTACTTACAATTTGTCAGAGGGTACGTACACTTCTGGAGAGAGAGAGAGAGAAGGAAAGTAAGAAAGCCACCCCTATAGGGAACAGTTACGCCACAATCCTTTCTCCATTTCTTCCTTCTTTGAGCACATATTCACATACAGTAAGCATGTTTTTCAAGCTGCCTGGTCTGGGACTTGAACTGCATGGGACTTCAAGTTGGCCATCTGGATCTAGATACCTTAGCCATGCCATTGGCTGACTCATATTAGGTTATTTGGTGCAAAAATGTTTGAAATCCATGCATGGTTTTTTCATAATTTGTATTTTCCAGAAACTTTGAAAACACTTAGTACTTTCTCCATATAGTTTTGTGCCATGTAGCTGAAGCTTAGGAGGCAGAGGTCACAGTCATTGGTAGTTAATGCACGGACAGTTTCTTTCCTTTTATAGGCTAAACTTGATTCTAGATCTTGAGTTCTAAGCTTGTGACAAATGAAGAATTGCCATTATAGACAAGTCAAACCATGTGTTACATAAGTAACTAAGGGAGAACATTAAATTCGCCTTTAAGTGCCCCTTGATTGTTTTAGTGTATCTTTAGCATAAATGATAAAATAGAAAAACTGTATCATTTTGTAGTACCCATGTATTTTTATCTATTAGTTCAGTGGGGTGTCTCTCATCAAAGATTTTAATAATAAGTCTGTAATGTTGTGAAAGCAAGTGACTGATTTCTCTCATTTTTCTTAAATAATACTTTTCAGATATTTTAGTCAAAGGAAGAAAAACTCATCTCCTAAGATGGAATCTGTGGTTTGGGAATGTGGTTGATCAACTTGATATATTGGCCAAATGTGCCCTGTGTAATAAAATGAAAAGAAGAGACAAGATGATGTCATTTTCCCATATTGTGAAACCAAAAACAAATGCCTTTTGTGAGACCAAGCTAACAAACCTCTGACAGTGCAAAGAGTATTTAACTGTTTGAAGAACTTCACAGTAAGATACAGAAGAAGTAGTACTCTCAAGCCAAGGCCTGCCTGTGTGTAAAGATCTGAAATACGTGTTGAGTAGGCCTGGGCATCCGAATGTTACTGAGATCCAAGAAGGATGGCTAAGAGTTGGATCGTCTTCTGTCTTTGGCTCTTGACTCTGTTTGTAGGACATACAGGTGGGCACAGTTTGTTTTCTTGTGAACCTATTACCTTGAGGATGTGCCAAGATTTGCCTTATAATACTACCTTCATGCCTAATCTTCTGAATCATTATGACCAACAGACAGCAGCTTTAGCAATGGAGGTAAGACTTGATCCATTCTTTGCCACATCTTAGAAAATAACTCTTCTATTGCTCTTAACAAATGTAATGAATGTGTTTGATAACGAACAAGAAAGAATTGCTTTTGGTAACTATCTTATATATAAAAAATTTCAATATTTTTTTGTTTAAATTTTAAATAGATTGAAGATTTTATGCTTGGAGAATATTGACTTACTCTTTTAGACATACTTTTTATAAAGGAATGTGAAACACTGGAACATGGGAGATAATTACCCATTTGGAAATTGTAAATTATCGGAGTTATAATTACATCTCTTCTGTTATTTGGCTAATAAAAAAATGTAGTAGAATATAATGATATTATTCCAGTTCAGTTATTAAGTATTAAATATGTGTTTTTTAAAAAATGAATTCTTTTATTCAGCTTTTAGGTATATAGTATTTGAATTTTCTTAAATACTTGTAATGATTTCCTGGCCTTACTATGTTCAAATCAATGTAAGAATAACTTCTAAGCAATTGGAGCCGGCAGGTGGCATGGTGGTTGGGATACCGGACTCTGACATGGCTAACCATGGTTCAAGTCCCAGATCTAGTGGCTTGCTTTCTCACTTTCTCTGTCTCTTTCTGGTCAAATGGAATAACAATAATAAACAAATAAAATTAAATAATTCTTTTTTTAAAATTTTTTTCTGGAGAGGTGTTTGCTATAGGGCATGTGCGCTCGCTAGACAGCCAGAGACAGAGAGACAGAAAGTGAGAAATACCCCCCAGGGGGAATAACCACGCCACAATCCTTTCTCCTCCCTTCTTTTCTCGGGGTCTTGGGCACGCATACACACGCGCCCACCGTGAGTTTAAGCCACTGGGTCTGGGACTTGAACCGTGGTCGACTACATGGGAGTCCAGTGACATAGCCATTACGCTAACTGCTGGTCCCCAGATTGAATAATTGTTAAAAAAAAAAAACAAAAAAACAACTTATAAGCAAGGAAAAAGTTTCGTTGTGAATGATCTGTTTTTTCCTTCTCAGAATTATTTGAAATGTATTGCTTTATTTGAATTTTTCTTTTTTAGAATTATTTTATTTAACTTTGTTAATTATTATGATTTTTTTTCTTTTTTTCAATTTGACCAGAGAGAGACAGAGAGAGGGAGAGAGAGTGACAAAGCAAGCTGCCAGGTCTGGAACTCAAACCTTGATCAACCATGTGGGAGTCCCATGCCTTTAACCACTATGCCACCTGCTAGCCCCACTTTATTTGAATTTTTCTAATGGAATTCTTCAGGAACTTCTTAATGATTTTACTACAGAAGTGACAGATTAACGAATATAGTTAGTAATAGGTTTAAATAAGTATGGATATATGTCTATAATGGTCTTAGAACTGAAGGCAAGGATAAATAGGGGTCTTCAAAAGTTCATGGGAAATGCATAGCATGAAAAAACTATGCATGAATTTCAATTTTTTTTTTTTTTTTGCGTTGAAATAAGCACTAATTCCGTTTTCCATTGACTGTTTGATGTACTTTTATATTTACCAGATAAGAACTGGGAGGCAGTGTACAGTGGCAGTAAGGAGCATAGGCTTCCAAGGTGCACAAACCTGGGTTTGAATTTTAGTTCCACTAGATGTATTACTTTGGATAAGTTATATGAACTTCCTCACCATAGTTTCTTTGCTTGTAAAATAGAACTAATAGTTATTGCATAGGCTTTTGTAATGTACAAAATGTAAATATATGTATAAAGTATTCGACATATAGTAAGTACTCTATAAGTGATAGTTTTTACCATTTATCGATATTCTCTTATTAATGTGCCAACATAATATAATTTAGAGAATTGTTTTTTAAGATTTACTTTATTTAATTTTATTTATTCATTAATTTATTTTATTTATTTATTTATTTATTTATTGGAGAGATTTTCACTGTAGGGCGCGTGCGCTCGCCAGACAGACAGAGAGAGAGACAGAGAGACAGAAAGCGAGAAATCACCCCCCAGGGGGGATGGTCATGCCGCAATCCCTTCTCCTCCATTCTCCT
>NW_006159863.1:518900-537341 GCF_000334495.1 Tupaia belangeri chinensis | reverse complement strand
GCGTGAGTTTTAAGCCACCGGGTCCGGGACACGAACCGCGGTCGACTATGTGGGAGTCCAGCGACATAGCCATTACGCTAACTGCTGGTTCCCTTCATTAATTTATTTTAATTTGACCAGAGAGAGACACAGAGAGAGAGAGTGAAAGTGAGAAAGCAAGCTACTAGGCCCAGGACTTGAACCATGGTCAGCCATGTGAGAGTGTCCAGCACCTTGACCACCACGCCACCTGCTGGTTTCCAATTTAGAGAATGTTTTATTCTTTAGTCTTTAATCCACTTTTACAGTGTGGAAGCCTACATGCTTTGGAATTCTTTATTTTGTAGTAAAGCTCAAAAGTTCATTACTTTGAGGTAGACTAACATAAATCTGTCTGGGAAAATTTGTAGAAAGATTATTATTCATAGATTTTGAAATGTGAAGTTAGGGACCAGCAGTTGGCATAATGGCTTTGTCCCTGGACTCCCATGTAGTTGACCACGGACATGGAAACTTTGAGTCCCAAACCTGGTGGCTTAAACTCATGCCGGGCACGTGTGCATCCCTGCCCAAGATCTCGAGAGAAGAATGGAGGAGAAGGGATTGCAGCGTGGCCATCCGCCCTGAGGGGGTGATTTCTTGCTTTCTGTTTCTCTGTCTGTCTTTCTGGTGAGCGCACGGGAGGAGACGGGCCCTAAAAAAAAAACCCCTAAAAAAAAAAAAAAAAAAAAAAAGAAAAGAAATATGAAGTTATATATTCCAGATATTTGAAAATGCTAGGGGCCAACAGGTAGCATAATGGTTAAGGTACTGGACTCCCACATGGCCAACCACAGTTCGAGTCCCAGACCTGGTGGCTTGAAAATTATGCCAGGTGCCTGTGTGTGCGTGCCCAAAGTTCTGTTGAGAAAATGGAGTAAAAAGGATGCAGTGTGACTATCCTCCCGGGGGGTGATTTCTCACTTTCCTGCTCTCTGTCTGTCTCTGTCTCTCTTAAGCAAGAGCACGTGTCCGATGGCAAAAACCTTAAAAAAAAGAAAATGCTATAGAGGTTGAGCAAAACATTTTCTGTTCTTCATCTGACTATACAAATTCTAACTAGTAAAGAGAGAGATTTGATATAGACTGTTAGATTGGGATGTATGAAAATTGGTGTTGGTTTAATACAGTAAGTTGGTTGAGGATGTTGATTAGAGCTGTGTCATAAAGCTGTTGATTTTCTCACCAAAAAATGAATTAAAGGCCAGCAGGTGATTGGAAGTTAAGGTGTCTAGATTCCACATGGCCAACTGCATGATTTGAGTCCCAGACCCAGTGACTTGAAAAATACTCTAGGTGTGTGTGCCCAAAATCCGTAGAGAAGGGATGCAGCAGGGCCATCCCCTTGGCAGGGTGGATTTCTTACTTTCTCTGTCTTTTTCTGTCCAATGAGTGCACGAGCCTCTTGCGCGCACACACACACACACACACACACACACACAAATTAGAAGTATTTTCTTTGTATTGTCATTATAACTTCCTTTGGAAGCAAGTAGTGTAGAAGGAAGCAAGTCATAAAGATGTTTGTACTAACTTGGGTTCAACTTTTGGCTCTGTCACGTATTAGATTTAAAACTTTGGACAAGTTACTTAACATTTTTTTCCCCTCGAATCATTTTATGTAACTTTATTTATTTATTTTAATTTGACCAATGAGGGACAGAATGAGAGAGAGAGAGACAGAGAGAGAGAGAAAGAAAGTAGAAAAGCTCCGATGGCAAAAACCTTAAAAAAAAGAAAATGCTATAGAGGTTGAGCAAAACATTTTCTGTTCTTCATCTGACTATACAAATTCTAACTAGTAAAGAGAGAGATTTGATATAGACTGTTAGATTGGGATGTATGAAAATTGGTGTTGGTTTAATACAGTAAGTTGGTTGAGGATGTTGATTAGAGCTGTGTCATAAAGCTGTTGATTTTCTCACCAAAAAATGAATTAAAGGCCAGCAGGTGATTGGAAGTTAAGGTGTCTAGATTCCACATGGCCAACTGCATGATTTGAGTCCCAGACCCAGTGACTTGAAAAATACTCTAGGTGTGTGTGCCCAAAATCCGTAGAGAAGGGATGCAGCAGGGCCATCCCCTTGGCAGGGTGGATTTCTTACTTTCTCTGTCTTTTTCTGTCCAATGAGTGCACGAGCCTCTTGCGCGCACACACACACACACACACACACACACACAAATTAGAAGTATTTTCTTTGTATTGTCATTATAACTTCCTTTGGAAGCAAGTAGTGTAGAAGGAAGCAAGTCATAAAGATGTTTGTACTAACTTGGGTTCAACTTTTGGCTCTGTCACGTATTAGATTTAAAACTTTGGACAAGTTACTTAACATTTTTTTCCCCTCGAATCATTTTATGTAACTTTATTTATTTATTTTAATTTGACCAATGAGGGACAGAATGAGAGAGAGAGAGACAGAGAGAGAGAGAAAGAAAGTAGAAAAGCAAGTCGTCAGGTCTGGGACTTGAACTATGGTTGGCCTTGTGGGAGTCCAGTGCCCTTAACCACCATGCCACCTGCCAGCCCCAAGTTAGTTAACATTCTGAAACCTTGTTTCCTTAATTTGTGAATAGGCAGTGATAATGGAAGTATCTCAAAGGGCAATTAGGATTACATGAGAGATATATGCAGTAGCTAGTATAATGCATTGTACACAGTAGGCGATCCACAAGTGTTAATTCTAGTCCAAATCCCATTTGTAAATGATGTAGAGAGAAATACCAGAAAGGTGATGAACTTATATCCCTAGTTGTGGATTCATGAGGTGTTCATATTGATGGCACAGTAGGCTCTCTCTAACCCTGTTTTCAAATATGCCCAGGTATTCTAGATATTTTATCGATAATGAGGTTGCCTCTGAATTTTAGGTATTCTAGAGAGAAACACCTATGTGGGTAATAGTTTCTTAGACAAGGCTGTAGTGGGTTGAAGTAATGTTGGGGATAATTGCTTATTGTATGATTGTCATTTTAGGACAGTGATGCCAGACAGAAAGAACCATCAGACACAATTTGAGACTAAGGTTTCTGTAATAGCAACAGACATGGAAACTCAGCAAACATAAAGTGGTGAATGCTGCTGCTGATACCTTCACTTCTCTCTCTCCACTGATTAAGGAACCTTGGATGCTTGTCTACTGGCTTTTACCAGGAGCAAGTAACTGAATCTAACAATGCCTGCTCATTCTTTTTTTTTTTAAGTTTATTTTTTTCATAAGAGGGAGATGGGGGAGAGAGAGAAAGAGACACAGTACTCCTGCAGGCTCCTGGCCTTCAACCAGCCCCAGATCATGGGCAGACATGTGCCCGATGTGCTCAGGGAGGTCTTCAGAGTTGAACTGAGACCCTTCCCCTGTGGGATTGTCTCACAGAGCATTGTGTTTTACCACTGCCATAGCACAGTGCTATATCCATAGTGCATTCTTGAGTGTTCACTGTGAATCTGGGTGAGATGAAAGGCAATGGCCTAGGCATATCTTTCACCAGACCCAGGCTTTCAGCCTGCCTAGGGTCCATTCATCTTCTGAGGATTCCTAATCTGTTCTTTCATTGAAATTGGCCCATGTTTAAAATTAAAAAAATTTTTTCATTATAGAAATTTCATTCTAGTGTAAATATAATGGTTTAATGAAAGCCATATATATATCCATCATCCAAGTTCAAAAGTTATCAGCTCATAGCTAGTAATGTTTTATGACTGCACACCCAACTAGATTATGTTGGAGCAAATATATAAAAGATATATATATATATACACATTATGTTGAAGCAAATACACACACACACACACACACACATTCTAAAAGAATATAGGTGGTATAACATAATTCTACCAGAAGGCACATGCTATCTTTTTTTACTCTTTTTATACTGTTAACAGCCATTGATTGTTTCAAAGATCAATCCTTATTAGAGATTTGCACAATGGTAATGTTCTCATTCTATCACTTTCTTCATTTCTTTTTTTTCTTGGAGAGGTTTTTGCTATAGATCGCATATGCTCGCCAGAAAGACAGAGAGAGACAGAGAGAAAGCAAGAAATCACCCCCCAGGGGGGATGGCCACGCCGCAATCTCTTCTCCATTCTCCTCTCGGGATCTTGGGCATGCACGCACATGCGCCCAGCATGAATTTAAGCCCCTGGGTCTGGGACTCGAACCGTGGTCGACTACCTGGGAGGCCAGCGACATAGCCATTACCCTAACTGCTGGTCCCACTTTTCTTCATTTCTCAGCTAGACTATTTTTATAAACAAGAAACTTCTCTTCTACTATTGAGTTATTCTCATGTATAGCTTATATATGAAAGATAAGATATACTTGCTCATTCCCCTTTATTAGTTTTTAGAATAATTAGTTAATTCCCAAGTATCTTCCAAAGGTAATCAGTGAGGGTTTTTTTAAATTTGTTTAAAGTATTATTATGAACACATTGATCTTTATTTTTGAGAGAAATTTTTGCTACAGGGCACATGCCCTTGCCAGAAAAACAGAGAGAGAGACGGAGAGACAAAAAGCGAGAAATCACCCCCCCAGGGGGGATGGCCAGGCCGTATTCTCTTCTCCTCCATTCTCCTCTCAGGATCCTGGGCACCCACTCACATGCACCCGTCGTGAGTTTAAGCCACCGGGTCTGGGACTCGAACTGCTGTCGACTACATGAGAGTCCAGCGACATAGCCATCACACCATCTGCTGCTCCCGAACATACGGCTTTTGTAACATAAGTTGATTTTTTTTTTTAAAGAGATTTTTGTCTTAGGACTTGTGTACTTGCCAGAGAAAGAGATGAAGACAATGAGAAGGAAAGTGAGAGATCACCCCCTGGCGGGAGGTGGGGGGGGTAGCCACACCATAGTTCCTTCTCCTCCATTCTTCTGGTATCTTGGGCATAAATGCACACACACCTGGTGTGATTTTCAAGCCACTGGGTCCAGAACTTGAATTGTGGTCAGCCCTGTGGGAGTCCAGCAACGTAACTCTATGCCATCTGCTGGTCCCCACATTTGATGTTTTTAATATCAGGGCTCAAAATATTCCATCTACGGTGGTGGGAACCTCTCTGTGATAGTTCCTTCATGTCTCTGACACCATCCTATTGGTGTTTAACAGTTTCCCTGTGGGGCCAGCAGGTGGCATGGTGGTTAAAGTGCAGGACTCCCACTTGACTGACCATGGTTTGAGTCCTAGACCTGGTGCCTTTCTTTCTCAGTTTCTTTCTCTCTCTCTCTCTCTCTCTCTCTCTCTCTGTGTCACTCTCTGGTGGGCATATGTATCTGATACAAATTCAAATAATAATAATTAATTAATTAATTTAAAAAATTACTTCAAAGTTGTTTTCTTGTTCACTCCATAAAATTCTGCCTCAGACCTTGAATCACCGATTTCTCTAGGGATCACTGGTTCTTTTTAATCTAAGTGACACTTAGAGACCACTAACTGGGTGCTATGCCTTTTGATAACTAGGTTATTTATTTTTAGGCCTTCTTGTGGACAGAGCTAAGAAATATATATATATATATATATTTTGAAAGACCTTCATAGGTTTTTTTTTTTAAGAGTTATTTTATTTAACATTATTTATTTATTTTAATTGGATCAGAAAATGACAGAGTGAGAAAGAGAAGGTGAGAAAGCAAGCTGCCAGGTCTGGGACTTGAACTATGTTCGGCCATGTAGGAGAGCAGTGCCCTAAGCTACCACACCACCTGCTGACCCTCCATATTGAATTTTTATTGATACTTTCAGTTCAAATAATATTGCAGGGATTTTTAATTAATTAATTAATTAATTAATTTATTTATTGGAGAGGTTTTTTCGCTATAGGGCGCATGCGCTCGCCAGACAGACAGAGAGAGACATAGAGACAGAAAGCGAGAAATCACCCCCCAGGGGGGATGGTTATGCCGCAATCCCTTCTCCTCCATTCTCTTCTCAGGATCTTGGGCACGCACGCACACGCGCCCGGCGTGAGTTTTAAGCCACCGGGTCCGGGACGTGAACCGCGGTCGACTACGTGGGAGTCCAGCGACATAGCCATTACGCTAACTGCTGGTTCCCAGGGATTTTATTTAACATCTTTAATCTGGTTTTGGTTTCTTCTTCTCTGTCCCCCTCATGCATGTGCACACATGGGAGAGAGAACAGGCCCTTGATAGGGTCTCATCACACTATGATCCCTTTTTCCAGCACCCTTGTTCCTTAGAATCTTGAGTTGGCTACATGTGTACCCAGTGTGTTTTCAGGCTGGCCCAGAGTTCTGAACCTACAGTCAGCCACGCGGCTTCTAGCTCTGCAGTCCAGTATGCTACCTTCTGTATCACCTGGGCTGGGCCTTTCTTGTCTTTATTTTACACGTACACTGTATAGTTCCAGAATAATAACACCAGTATTATTACTAACACTATGATTACTGGAAGTCGTTTAAGACTGCTTTCGTACTTCTTTTTGTTCTTACGGACGTATCTCACCAAGGATTTACCATCAAATGACTGTTTTAAAGTAGCTTATTCGGTTTTCAAGGCCTGGTCTGGGTGTTATTTCCTTGCGAAAATGCCCAGAAGTTGGTGAGTTTTCCCTCCATATCGCTGTACCTCTATTTTAGTGTATCTGTTACTGTATTGGGATTGTTTGCATTTTTACAAATTTTCAAGCTAGACTTTTCACTCCTTGAAAGGAGAACTTGTCCTCATTGATCTTTCTATGTCCAATACCCAACATAAAGCCTCTCACACAGCAACTGCTAAATAAATGTTTGAATTAATTAACTTTATAAACTGTAAATCACTTAGAAGTGGTAGTAGTCATGATTAGAGTTACAGTTCAGTGCCTGAATTCTTACTCTCCTGGGGATGGTGCTAGAAATCCCTGTGCCACGTAGGTTACCACAGACCTGTGAACACTGGTATTTCACTCTCCTCTTTTGTTTTTGTCCTTAAAGTGACTCAAAACATTCAGTTTTATGTATTTGCATTTTTAAGTGGTGTAATTAAGCAAAACAATAAAACAGTATACTTTTTCCCATCTCTGGGTCTTTTAATGTGCCTTTTCTGTGAATAATCTGCATCTTGTCAAAATTTTGCAGTACTTGATCTATTAAGTTAAAAAAGGGGGAAGAGGGGTCAGTAGGTGGTATGGTGGTTGGAGTACTGGATTTCATATGGCCAGCTGCAGTTTGAATCCCGGGCCTGGTGGCGTGAAAATCTTGCCAGGCATGTGTGTGTGCTCAAACTCCCACTAGGAAAAGGGAATTTCTCTAGGAGAAAGGAATGCAGCATCCGTCCTAGGGGGTGATTTCCGACTTTCTCTGTCTTTGTATCTCTCTCCTCTCTGGCAGGTACCTTATGACAGTTAAAAAGCTAAAATAAGTAAATATATAAATTCTATTTAAAAGGGAAGGATGAGACCAGCAGGTAGCATTGTGGTAAAGGTGCTGGATTCCCACATGGCTGACTGTGGTTCAAGCCCCAGACCTGGTGGCTTGCCTTTTCACTTTGCCTTTCTCTCTGGTCAAATTAAATAATAATGACGACTAAAATTAATTAAATAAATCTAAAAAAGAGGGAGGTTAGAAAACAAAATATGTATGTTATCCTAGTTTTGTTAAAAAAAAGTCACGTTCAGTATAGAGTGAATATGGTAATATTTTCATCAATGCATACTGATTATTCCTGAATTGTCACAGTTAGTGTTTTCTATGTTCTTCATTGAATGTTTGTTATTTTTTTATTTCTCCGTAAGAAATACATTAAGCTTTTGGAATAGTAAAATTAGTTAAGAAACTTTATTTTTAAAATCTCAACTGTTCTTTTTTGTCAGTTCCCAGTGAAGGGCCTAGGACTTAGTATTTATTAGATATATTTTGGTTGGATGACTATAGCATGAGGAAGAACTTGGTAAATGCCACACACACACACACACACACACACACACACAAATGACAAAATGTTAAGAGAATTAAAGAGAGAAAGGTACTATGTGGAGAGGATCAGGGAAAACTTTGGGTTGCAGGTAGCATATGGACCTTGAAAGACAGGGTTTTTGCTTTGTTTTGTATAGAAGTATACAGGCAGTACAATGTACTCCCATGTAACAACCATTATTAACAATTTCTTTTCTTTTTTTGGAGAGTTTTTTTTTTTTTTTTTTTTTTTTTTTTTTGGTGCACTCGCCAGACAGATAAAGACAGAGAGACAGAAAGCCAGAAATCACCCCCCAGGGGGGATGGCCACGCCACAATCCATTCTCCTCTCAGGATCTTGGGCACACACGCGCCCGGCATGAGTTTAAGCCCCCGGGTCTGGGACTCGAACCGCGGTCGACTACGTGGGAGTCCAGTGACATAGCCATTACACTAACTGCTGGTCCCTCATTAATAACATTTTTGATAGACTTTTTAGAAAATGAAAATTCTTTTAGTATGTTCATGATAGCCTTAGAATTCATGGTTTTATCTTTAGAACACATGCATTCTCTGTCAGATTTGCTTTCCTTATTATCTTTTGTTTAGTTTAATATTAATAAGGTGGTTTTCCCTAAACAAACAACAATCTAGTGAAGCGGCTTGCAGTCTCTTGTGTGATTGGAGAAATTAGCCAGAAAATAAGAAACTTCTAAATTGAAAAATGTACGTAATAAGTAATGGAAAATTTATCATATTTACTCTAGAAAAAGGAACTTTTTTTGAAGTTTTATTGTTACTATTTTTTTAAGGTTTTTGCCGTAGGACAAATGTGCTTGCAGGAGAGAGACAAAGAGGGAAAGTGAGAAAACACCCCCTGGGCTGATGGCCACAGCTCATTTCCTCCTCCATTCACATCTTGGAAATTTTGGTCACTCACGCACATGCACCCAGTGTGATTTTTAAGCCACCAGTTCCAGGACTGGAATTGTGTTATCGGCCGTGTGGGGAGTCCAGAGCCTTAACCACCATGCTGCCTGCTTCTCCCCTTTTAGAAACCTTTCATTTATTTTCTGTGACAAATCTTTTTTTTTTTTTAATACATTTTTGCCTTAGGGTGAGTGTGAGAGAGACAGAGACAGTGAGAGAGAGACTGAGACATCATCCACCAGGGGAGATGGCCATGCCATAGTCCTTTGTCCATTCACTGGGATATTAGGCACACATGCATATGCGTCTGGTGTGAGTTTCAAGCCACTGGAGCTTGAAATAAGGTCGACCATTTGGGAGTCCAGGAATGTAACTACTTTTAGGGCCAGCAGGGCACTGGACTCCCATGTGGTTGACTATGGTTTGAGTCGCAGACCTAGTGGCTTTCTTTCTCTCTCTTTTTCTCTCTCTTCGAGGTGAGCACACAAGGCCTAGAGGAAATTAAAAAATAATAATGATAAATTAAAAAATGAATAATTCTTTTTTTAAAAAAAACCCACTTGTTTCACATTATTAAATGAGAAGAATTTGGTTTAGACTGTAATTCAGAACTGTGTGATACTGGAAATACTTTACTTCCTAAAGAAAAGTGAAATTTATAGACTGCTTTAGAAACTGTTTTTTTTTGACTAATAAAGATGTTCCTGTGATAATGGAAAATCTCTACAAACCAACTCACTGAAAGACCGCTGGAAAGACCATGTGATATACCATCATGAAACATTTTAAAAACTGAATTTGTAAAATAAAAATATATGAGATTAAAGGTATTTTTTACACATCTAAAATTTTTACATACATACGCACATACTCACATATATACATATACTATACACAATAATTCTTAAAGTTTTGGACTTTTCTTATTCGTCTAGAATAGAGGAGTTTTTTTTCTTCTTTTTTTCTAAGAGAGATTTTTGGTATAGGGTGCATTGCTTGCCACAGAGACAGAAGGCAAGGAATCACTCCCACAGGGGAATGGCCAGGCTGCAACCCCTTTTCCATTCTCCTCGGAATTTGGGGCACGCATGCACATGTGCCTGGCGTGAGTTTTAAGCTGCTAAGTCCAGGACTCAAACTGCAATCAGTTACATAGGCATCCAGTGGTATAACCATTACATCATCTGCTGGTCCCTAGAAAAGGGGTTTTTGAGGGTCTTATTTTTAATCACTTAAAATGATTCTCAAAAGTTTTAAAAATAATTTCTTAGTCTAATTTGGATCTGAAATAGGTGAGATGAATACCATCCTTGAATTTTCAAAGCCATTCCACATTTGGGTTCACATTTAGTGAATTTAGTCATAATATTCCCAACCCCAGTAAGATATAGTTTCTGTGGTTACCAGACTCTTTGTAGAGTGACAAAGGTTGGAATTCTGAGTCTCATGAGTCAAATTTTGGCCTTTGACTCTGTCTCCTTTCACACTCCTTACCCAGCTTGGGCTGTTGCCATGCTTGAAGGCTTGTCAGCCAGCAGGTTCCTATGGTAACGGGAATAGAAATTTGAAAGAAGAAAAAGAATGGGAGCACAAAGGCTTGGTTGATTTGAATTTGAACAAAGATGGAAGGTTCCATGTAGTGCACCTTTGTTATAGAAACCAGAAATTTAATTTTAGAAAGTTACTTTTCAGTTTGTAAACTTCTTATATGCAGGTCTTGATTTAGTGAACAAAAAGTATTACTATTTAGGGAAGGACTCAGTAAGAATCTTTTAAAATCCAATCTAATAAAGTTCCTTTTTTCTATTTTAGAGAGCTTTAATAGTATTTCCTATGTCATATATTTGTTCACATCTTCTCAGTATTCGGTACTTTTGGTTTTGCTGAGATTAAAGTTGTTATTAAAGTTAAAATCAAGGCAATTTATAATACTTATTTGGTATTATTTTGATTCAATAAACTGCGTCCATTTAAAGTGTTCAGTATGATGAGTTTTGACAGACCCCCTGAAACCATCACCACAATCAAGAAATAGAACACTTCCATCACCTCAAAAGCTCCTTGTGTCCCTTCATAGACTCTCTCTCTACTCCAGGTAACCACTGACCTGCTTTGTCATTGAAGATTAATTTTCATTTTCTAGACTTTTATTTAAAAGGAATCATACAATATCTACCTTTTTTGCTTAGTTTCTTATACCCAGCACAATGATTTTTACTTTTTTTTTTTGAAGAGGTTTTTGCTATAGGGCGTGTGTGCTCACCAGACAGACAGAGACAGAGAGATAGAAAGCGAGAAATCACCCCCCAGGGGGGATGGCCACGCCGCATTCCCTTCTCCTCCATTCTCCTCTCAGGATCTTGGGCACGCACGCACACGCACCCGGCGTGAGTTTAAGCCACCGGGTCCGGGACTCAAATTGCGGTTGACTACGTGGGAGTCCAGCGACATAGCCATTATGCTAACTGCTGGTCCCCTAGCACAATGATTTTGAGATTCATCTATGTGTTGTTTTGCTTTTTAAAAATGTCATTGCAATCAACTTTCTCAGTTTGCAATTTAAAATAGAATTTAGCAGACTTTCTCATCATGCCCACCAAATTGGCCCACTACAGCTCTGTTAACTTGCAACTGTTCTTTAACTCCCCTCTTATTTATTTATTTAGATTTTTGCTATAGGATGTGTGCTCTTACTGGAGAGAGAGAAAAGTGAGAGAGAAGGTGAGAGATCACCCTCTGGGGGAATGGCCACACTGCAACCCCTTCTTCTCCATTCTTCTCTTAGGATTTTGGGCATGTGCATGTGCCTGGCATGTTTGTCAAGCTGTCAGGACTGGGATTCACATCATGGAGTCAGCCATGTGGGATCTGGTGACTTAACCATCATGGTTCGCTGGCCCCGAATCCCCTTTTAAGCTATTGTTTATTGTGTTCTCTATGCTAATGATATATTTTTATTTATGTGTTATTAAGACCATTTTACTAAAGAGGAAACTGAAGTTTAGAGAGGGTAAATTGAGCAAATAGTTAGGTGCGAGAATGCCAGCATTTGATTCTTGGTTCTATTTCTGTAGCTGTGTGATCTTGGACAAGTTACTTAGTTTTCTGTGTTTTGTTTTACTCATATGAATTATAAAATAGGATGAAAAATAATACTACTGTAGGGGCCAGTACTGGCATGATGGTTAAGATGCTGCACTTCCACCTGGCTGACCACGAGTTTAGTCCTGGACCTGGCAACTTACTTTCTCACTTTCTCTCTCTCTCTCTGTATCTCTCTGGTCAAATTAATAACAATAAATAAAATTGCATAAATAATTATTTAAAGAATAGTAATAATACTGGGGCCAGCAGGCAGCCTGGTGGTTAAGGCTCTGGAATCTTATATGGCAGTCAACTGTGGTTTGAGTTCTGTACCTGGCGGCTTGCTTTCTCATTTTTTTCCTTTTTCTCTCTCGCTATCTCTTGGGTCAAAAGGGAA
Source organism: Tupaia belangeri chinensis (assembly GCF_000334495.1). Lineage (NCBI taxonomy): Eukaryota > Metazoa > Chordata > Mammalia > Scandentia > Tupaiidae > Tupaia > Tupaia belangeri. Next base: position 525,011 of record NW_006159863.1, on the reverse strand, counting down.
AAAAAAAAAAGGGAAAAAATACAATTAAATGAATAAAATAAGTAAGTCTTAAAAAAACAATACTACCTACCCTATGGGATTGTTGAAAGTGTTAAATGAGATAGCGTCTATAAGGTACTATTAAGTGTCAGTAAATGGCTACCTGAGATATGATACTTAAAGCTAGTAAGTGACAGAAGCATAAACTTGTAGCTGTAGGCTTAGTGTAAGCAGCATGAAACAGTCATTCAGATCATGATAGGGATCACAGATGGAGATTTTATTAACATGACAATGTCTGATTATTTGCTATTGTATGTATTGCTCAAGACCAAGCAAGTTTGAGACTTCCCAGGGGACTTCTCTCTCTCTCTTTTTTTCTATTTCTTTTTTTTTTTTTTTTTAGTTTGCTGTAGGACATGTACAGTTGCCAGAGAGAGAAAGAGAGGCAAAGTGAGAAATCACCCCCCATGTTGTAATTCCTTCTACTCCATTCTCCTCTTGGGTTTTTGGGCACACATATACATGCACCCATTGTGTTTTCAAGCTGCTGGATCTGGGTCTGAAACTTGTGGTTTGTCATGTGGGATCTAGCTTGACCTCCACACCACCTGCTGACACTCTCCATTTATTTTTATTTTTCTGAAGAGCATGTGTGCTTGCAGGAGAAGGAGAGAGAAGGAAAGTGAGAAAGCATCCCCCCCATGGGGAATGGTCAGGCCACAATCCCTTCTCCGTTTTCACTCCTTTCGGATTTGGGGCATGTACATGTGCCTTATGTGTTTTTCAGTTGCTGAGTCTGAAACTCCAATTGTGCAATCAGTCATATAGTAGGATCGAGCTGCCTTAACCCCCATGCCATGGGCTGGCTCCTTTTCTCCTTTTCTCCAGGTCGTCATGTACACACACCCCTGCCCAGCATAGCATGTTATTCAAGCCACCAGGGCCAGAATTTGGACTGTGGTTAACCATGTAGGATTTAGCTCCAAATGCACAGTGCTTAATCACTGGCCCAGTAGTTATATTTTTAATTATATTTGTTTCCTTTTATAGTAGATTCTAGTTTTTAGGTAAAAGTCTTCATCTTTCCAACTATTTTCTAGACAATATGAGTTACAGTGTTACCTGTTAACTCTAGTAGCTAGAGCACCACAACCCTTTTTTTTTCAGCTTGATTTTCAGCTATTGCCCTGGTTTCTTGGACTGTCAAGTAATATTTTATTGAGTGCTTGACATCATAAAATATTGGTGAGCTTCTAGATGATACTTTTAAAAAGGTTCATCCATCTTTATCTCTCTCTTTTTTAAAGAATTAATTTACTTGGGACCAGCAGTTAGCATAATGGCTATGTCGCTGTACTCCCACGTAGTTGACCATGGTTCGAATCCCAGACCCAGTGGCTTAGACTCACGCTGGGCGCGCGCATATATGCATGCCCAAGATCCTGAGAGGAGAATGGAAGAGAAGGGATTGAGGCCTGGCCATCCCGCCTGGGGGGTGATTTCTCGCTTTCTGTCTCTCGGTCTCTCTCTGTCTTTCTGGTGAGCGCACACGCCCTATAGCAAAAACCTCTCTAAAAAAAAAAAAAAAGAATTATTTTATTTTCTTTTCATTGTCATTATTATTATTTAATTTGACTAGAGACAGAGAGAGGGAAAGTGAGAAAGCAAGTCACCAGGTTCAGGACTCGAACTGTGGTTTGCCATGTGGGAGTCCAACACCTTAACCACCATGCCACCTGCTTAGCCCCTTTCTCTCTTTTAAAAGTTTATTCATTCCTCCATTAATGAGAGAGAGAGAGAGACATCCCCAGCAGGATAGTGACTTGAATTCCACACCAGCTTCAGCTAGTCCTGTATCATGAGTGTGTTCAGGGAAAGCTCCACAAATCTCCCCTATCTTTCCCATGTGGGTCAGTCATGCAGTGCTGCATTAACTACTGCACCACTTTCTGGCTTCCTGTCTTTTTTCTGCTTTATCAGATAAGTCATCTTAATCCAGGTTGAACTGAGTTGACGCTTGGTAGGTCTCTGCCTCCCTCCTGTCCTACTCCTAAGATGTAGTCCTTTAGGTCTTCCACCTTAAAGTCTGGTATGATCAGTTACCCTGGCAGGGCTTGAATTCTGTCATGTCTCTTCAGTCCGATAAGACTGCCAAAGTCTTTCCTTTGCTTTTCAGAGGTTTTTGGCCTACCTCCTTAACCTCATTTGTGCAGCTTCAGAATTTTCAAATATTCTGAAGGGAAAACTAGCTGTCAGATTCAACCATTGGCACTTCCCCTTCTCACTTATTAATAGATCTTTCATTTCCAATTTGGTGTCTGTGGCCTCTTAAGACCACCAAAAGCTCTGCTTTTATCTCAGTTTTTTAGCACCAGCCTTGGCAAGCTTGATTCCCAGCCTCTTTGCCTCTGTTGAGCAAATGTCTCCTTGGAAAAGTGGCTGCACTTACCAAAGTCACCTCTTTATCCTTCCTATTCTTTGGATTCTTGGTTCCCTGGCTGTTTTGCTTCATCAGTTCTCCAATAGCTTTGAATAGAGAAAACTTTCCCCCCCCTGCCTTTTTAACTTGTTCTTTATGGAAACATTGGTTTACCACAAAGAGTACCCCATCATACATGGGAGTGATACTCACATATTGTTTATGTGACATCAGTTTCTTTAAGTAACTCTTTTTTCCTGATTGCATTATATATAGGGGAGTCTCCTGGAAAATATTATACATCAATGTACAAATAAATAAATACATTCTTTTTTTTTTTTTTTTGAGAGGTTTTTGCTATAGGGTGTGTGTGCTTGGAGAGACAGAGAGAGAGACAGAGAGACAGAAAGTGAGAAATCTCCCCTCAGAGAGGGTGGCCACACTACAGTTCCTTCTCTTCCACTCTCTTCTTGGGATCTTGGACACGCACGCACACGCGCCCGGCGTGAGTTTAAGTCACCGGATCCAGGACTTGAACCACGGTCGACTACATGGGATTCCAGCAACATAGCCATTATGCCAACTCCTGGTCCCAAATAAATACATTCTTAATTAAAAGGCCTGGTAATGAGACTATCTATAACTGCTTCAGAATCAGCAATCACTTAAACTATTGTATAAACAAGTGGAAAAACTATTCAGTAGTTAAAACCCAGGTGTACTTTCTTAGGATATTTGATCTCCTGTGGTTATAATGATCATTTCAGTATAGTTTTATGTCTGGGGCCATTATTTCTCTTTGCATTTCCTTAATATCCGCTTACAGTGTTAGCTCTGTTTACATCATGTGATTTCATAGTGTAAAGAACTGTTCAGAAAGTTTTTAAAAAAAAGGAAGAAGAAAAGAAAACTTGAGACAAGAGATGAGAACTCCTTCCCCATCTCATCTCCCCAAGTAACTACTATCTGTAACTAGTTACCTTCCTTTCCCTCTCTCTCCTTTCCTTGTCTTGCTACTGCTTCTCTCTCCTGTTGATAGACATTAGTTGAAGAAAATGTAGAAATTGAAATACATGAAAAAAATTAAAATTTCTTATATCCCTACCACCAATCAGTAGTTACTCTTTGAGCATTCGTGCCTATCTTTGTGGGTTTTTTCCCTGTGTGAGTCATCATTAGTGACTCTCAGCCCTGCCTCTTCGTTAGTATCACCTGTAACAACTAAACTATACATGTAGATTCTGGGATACGCATCAGACTCAACCAGATCAGAATCTTCAGGGATCAGTAGGGCTAAGAGAGTTTCATTTATAAAAACAAAAACTCCTCTTCAGAATTTTTTTTTAACAACTTTCAGAAAAATTTTAAAATAGAAAAAAAAAGACTGCTGCAATATTATAGAAAACTTTAACTGTAGACAGCTCTTTATCTAATTATTCGATTTTAACTTTTTCCTAGCCATTCCACCCCATGGTGAACCTGGATTGTTCTCGGGATTTCCGGCCATTTCTTTGTGCACTGTATGCTCCTATTTGTATGGAATATGGACGCGTCACACTTCCCTGTCGTCGGCTGTGTCAGCGGGCTTACAGCGAGTGTTCAAAGCTCATGGAGATGTTTGGTGTTCCTTGGCCAGAAGATATGGAATGTAGTAGGTGCGAAAATCATAGATTTTCATGGCTTATTTCTTATGTTGCAGTATGTTTAAAATTACTTGTCTTTTGTTTCATCAATTTTTAAAAACTTTTTGAAGTATACATTATTGGTCATTAGTTTTTAAGTAACATGAGCAGTAGTTTCATGGCTTCTGAATTATTTCCTTAGGAATTAGGGTGCATTAAATGAAAAAGGTAGAAAAATAAAACATTTCTGTTAAGAAAATTTTAAAAAGATCAAGAAATATGAAGTCAAGACACTAAGTTGATTTTTTTCACTTGAGAATTTTTTTCTGCTTATATAAGTAATACCGTTTGTGAAAAATTAGGAAGTACAAGGAAGAAAATAATTTGTTATTCCTTCATTGAGAAGACTTAAAGATCTTTATGATTTAAATGTGTTAATGACTAAAGTAGTTCTGTTACTTCCTTTTTTCTGTCTCAGGCTAGCATACCAAATCCAAAAAATGTCAGATCCTTTTCAAATTTACCCAGTATAAAGGTACTTCCTAAAGGCTTGAAGATTTGTTTATTAGACATTCTTCTAGTTTTGTATGAGTGATGATTATTGATAGTACTATTTATCGTGTTTTGAAATATTTCAAAGATAAAAAAATAATAAGATGTGGGGCCAGGTGGTGGCACAGTGGTAACGCAGCTGGACCTGCATGGGAAAAGCTCTGGGTTTGTGTCACAGGACCTACCTGTACTCGTGAGGTGTGCATGTGCCTGTAATCAGGCTGGCTGAGCCTAGGGGTGGATCGTTGTATGAGGATCATGTTAGGAATGGCTCTGTCTCTCTCTCTCTCATATGAAAGAAAGAAAGAGAACCAGCAGTTAGCGTAATGGCTATGTTGCTGGACTCCCACGTAGTTGACCGCAGTTCACATCCTGGACCCGGTGGCTTAAAACTCACACCGGGCGCATGTGCGTGTGTGCCCAAGATCCCGAGAGGAGAATGGAGGAGAAGGGATTGCGGCATAACCATCCCCCCTGGGGGGTGATTTCTCGCTTTCTGTCTCTATGTCTCTCTCTGTCTGTCTGGCGAGCGCACGCGCCCTATAGTGAAAAAAACCTCTCTAAAAAAAATTAAAAAAAAAAAAAAGAAAGAAAGAAATAAGTTAACTTAAAAATAAAAAAAAGAAAGTAAACATACCTGTTATTATCTACCATTGTCCAATCTAACATTTTTAAAAGAACATTTGTACTATTGCTTCAGATTAAAGAAAGAAAACACAGGTAGAGTTGAAGGTTCTTCCTTAGTACCCATCTTGACCACATTTCCTTTTTCCCTCCCCCAAAATAAGGTATAATGGTATTAAATTTGTTGCTAATCATATTCGTGTTTGTTTTTATACTCTTACTACACACACACACATCCCTAAATAACATTTTTTTTTTCTTTTTTGCCAGAGGATATATGCAGTCACCAAAGAGACAGAGAGACAGAAAGCGAGAAATCACCCCCCAGGGGGGATGGTTATGCCGCAATCCCTTCTCCTCCATTCTCCTCTCGGGATCTTGGGCACACACGCACATGCGCCCGGTGTGAGTTTTAAGCCACCGGGTCCAGAACTCGAAGGTCTGGAACTCAAACTGTGGTTGGCCATGTGGGAGTCCATCATGGCAACCACAGCACCAAATACTAGCCCAAGATAGGTATTTTTGACAGGGTCTCAAAACCTTGCAATCTTTACTACTCCAGCCTCCCAGTCAGGTAAGACCACAGACACATACTCTTGAGTGTTCTGTTTAGGTGGAACTGGGAACCAAACCCAGGCCTCCCATGTGGCCCCAGTCATTGCACCCTTCTATTTACACACCACTGCAACGGGGCCCATATTTAAAAGTAATTTTGGGGCCAGCAGGTGGCATAGTGGTTAAGGCAGCTGGATCCCACAGGGCTGACTATACGATAAGACTCTCAGAGTTGGCAGTTTGAGGAACACACCAGGTGCATGTGTATGCATGCCCAAAATCCCAAGAGAAAAGTGGAGGAGAAGGTATTGCGGTGTGTCTGCTCCGCCTGGGGGGTGATTTCTCACTTCTCCTCTC
>NW_006159863.1:503787-518882 GCF_000334495.1 Tupaia belangeri chinensis | reverse complement strand
TTCCCTTCTTTCTGTCTCCGGTGAGCACATGCACCCTGTATCAAAAATTTTAAAAAGAGAGAGAAAGAAAGGTAATTTTGTTTGTTATTTGACAGTAGTTCTCTAGCAGTAGTTCTATTATTGTTGTCTTTTGTTAGATGGAGAAATATGTATTAGTTCTAGTCAATTCACTGACATCTGGGAATGTTTATAGAAGTTCTTCTTTTAGACTTCTGGGGGCTGGCAGGTAGCGTGGTGAAGGTGTTGGACTCCCACATGGCTGATCGCAGTTTTAATCCTGGACCTGGTGGCTTGCTTTCTCTCTCTTTCTCTCTCTGGTCAAATTAAAAATCAACAATAATAAATAAAAATAAAGAAAGAAATAATTCTTTTTTTAAAAAGCAAAGAAGTCTAAAAATTTCTTTATCTTTATAACAACAGTTGTAGATTGCCTGGGCAGGAACCTTATTTTGTACTTCTTATGTTTAATTACCATTTTTAAAGAAGCTTTAAAATTTTTAATAACTATGTGCAAGTATATATCTCCATAATCCTTATTTCTTTATTTGTTTTGACAGGATTAAACCTATCTTATTCCTCACTACAGCCTGAGATTACCTTACTCTGAAATATTAACATCTGGGACAAACTGATCTTTCATAACAACTTTCATTGTCACATCTCTCATACCCTCATTCCTACTATGTCCATTGCCTTATTTTTTTAAAGAATCACTTCTTTAATTTTATTTATTCATTTGGTCATTTTTGTTTGACCAGAGAAAGACAGGCACACATAGAGAAAGAAAGGGAGAAAGCTTGGGAAATTTATAAACAATAAAAATTGATTCTAGTATTACTGTTCTGGAGGCTGAGAAGTTCAAGATGAAGATGCTGGCAGGTTGTGTGTATGGTTAGGACTGCTGTCTGTTTCCAAAATGGTTCCTTGTTGCTGCATCCTCCAGAGGGCAGGAATGGTGTGTTCTCACGTGGCAGAAGCCCAAAAGAGCAAGAGAAACTATCTCTGAAACCTTTTATAAAAGAAGCATTAATCCATTTATGAGGGCTCTGCCCTCATGACCATAGTACCTGTTCTTCAACTTCATGGCCATCCCAAGACTTTTAATCTTTCTTATCCCAAGTAGCCTCCTTCCTGATCTCATTTATTTCCTTATTTAAACTTTGTGTTTTGCCCCTTGATATGACACTTTGTTAGCATTTCAACTCATTCTTTAATCCACTTGTTCAGATTTCTGTGTAAAGCCATTAAAGCAATTTCTTACAAATTAGTTATGCTGTATACTTAAGATTCTCCAACCGTAGCAATTCTGTTTCCTGTTTGTAACTACTTTTCTTGTTCAAAAGTTTTCTTTTCATTCCCTTCATTCCCTGTTGCAAACCTATATTATCTACTTCATAGCCATTCTTCACCTTTGTTCCCCTCAATCTCAGCCCATCCTCCTTTCCTGAAAATTATTTAGACTGTCATGTGATCTGCTGTATCTCAGACAAATCCTTCTCATTTCCTTCTTGGATCCTTCTCTCTGCCCCTTAAGTGCCGGTACTTCTAGACTTCGATTCCTGCTCTCTAGTTCTGTTGCTTTCTCTGGGTAAGCCCATCTCACTGACTTTTTTTAAAAACTTCATTTCTTTTCCTTTTTTTTTAATAGACCACAGATTAGTTTATTTTTAATACCCATCATGCCATGAATTCATAGGGAATAGGTTCTAGTAGCTCAGGCTCCTTTCCATTGGTTCTCACAAAGTGTGCTTCTCTGAGTGGAGCAGGCTGGTGCTTTAGTTGAACCCAGGTACCTTTCTCTTTGGCTTCTTTCTTTTTCTGGTCATTTTCCTTCACACGTTTTAGGAAGCTATCTCTGCTCTTAGAATGTTTAATATGCTCAATACGCACATTGATTCTCTTGGCAAGAATCTTGCCCTCAACTTGTTTGTTCACAGCAATGCCAACAGCATGCTGGGTAACATTGTAGACTCTAACAGTTTTGCCATGGCGACATTTGTGGGGCATTCCTTTTTGAACAGTACCCATTCCCTTAATGTCTACAATATCACCTTTCTTGTAGATTCGCATATATGTCGCTAAAGGAACAACTCCATGTTTTCTAAAAGACCTAGAGAACATATATCGGGTGCCTCTCCTCTTTTCCTTTGTGTTCGTCATTTTGGTTAATTACTGGAAGATTTTTTTTTCCCTTTGTGTTTGTCATTTTGGTTAATTACTGGAAGATGGCGATTCCAGCTAAAAGCTAAAAACTTCATTTCTTTCTTACATGAGTGAAATGGAGAGAGAGAGAGAGAATGAGAGAGGCACTCTCAAGAGGGTCTTCATACCTCGATCCACCCCCAGCTTCAACCAGCCTCAGATCATAGACAAGTGTGCACTCAGAGTGTTTAGGGAGGTCTCTGGACATGAACCCAGAACATTCCCACATAGGTCAGCCTCACAGATCCTTGTGTTGCTGTTGCATCATTGACCCCCTTGTCGTACTGATTTTAACTTTTATTTATATACTAATAACTCCTAACTTTAAATCTCCAACCTTGGTATCTCCCTGCTAAGTTCTAAACCTGCATATCCAGCAGACTTTGGAAACTCTAGCCTGATTTATCTTAAATACCTCAATTTCAAAATGTCTAAAGTTGATTTTATTCCTTTGCACATTAAAAAAAATTATATATTTAATTCCATTTGGTATTAATATTTTTTAATTTGACCAGAGACAGAGAGAGAAAGAGAAAGCAAGCCTCCAGGTCTGGGACTCAAACTGTGGTCGGCCATGTGAGAATCCACCACCTTTAACCAACACAAAGTCATCATCTGTTCTTCCTTCATTGGCTTCAAACCCTTACCTCTAATCAGTTATAAATTCTGTAGCATTTATCTACCTAATTTGATATCTGTCTTATCTGGATTTTGTTTTGGCCCACCTGATATTTCTGCTTTCCCAGCTCAGATCAGTCTTCCACACTGTGCCTAGTTATCCTCCTGATTCTTGGGTTAGGCTTAAATGCATATATTCATACAGGATTCATTAGTTCAACAATTAATTGAATATCTTTTGTGTGCTAGACATTACTTTTGATGCTGATGATGAGCAGTGAACAAAACCAAGTCCCTGTTCTTACGGAGCTAAAATTCCAGCAGTGGCAGTAGTAGTGGGCGATATCAGATGAATTGATAAAGTCAGATGGTAGTGAATGCCAATAAGAGAGAATAGGATTAGGTAATTGTGATCCAATTCAAGGGAGCAGAGAGACTCTTTTCTATAGAGTCATTGGATAAGGCCTTTTGATAAGGAGGCTTTGGACCAGGAACCTAAATAAAGTGAAAGAACAAGTGATACAGATATCTGAGAAAAGCAATCCTGTCAGAGGAAACAGAGCAGCAAGTGCAGACTGAAGTAGAAGCATGCTTGCTGAACTCCAAGAATTAACAGGAGACCAAAGAGGCTGGAGCCAAGATAGTAAAGAAGAGTGGCAGGAAATAAGATCAGAAAAGTATGGGGGCTGGGGCCTGTGTTTGTAGCTCTGGTAGCACATTTAGACGCTGAATAAGATGGGATGGCATTAGAGGGTTTCGAGCAGAAGAGGCATGATTATGAATGCAGGAGTGTCATGCCTTAAAGAATCACTCTGGCTGCTATGTGGACGTGGAGTTCGGCTGGAGGCCCTTCCAGAAGTCCAGGGAAGAGGTAACTGATCGCCCAAATTAGGCAGCAGCAGTGGAGGAAATGAGAAGAGGTCAGATTCTGATATATCATGAAGTAGAATGACAGGAAATGCTGGTAGAATGTGAGGGGACTATGAGCTAGAAGGATGTCAGGGATGATCCCCCCAAAGAGTTTGGCTTGAGCAGTAGGGACATCTGAGTAGTGGAAGTCAAGAGTTTGATTTCATAAGAGGTAAATATTAAGGTACTTATTAGCTACCCAAGTATATATGTTGAATTGTCATCTGTATATATGAATATATCCATAGAAAATATATTACTTTGTCTTTGTTTGTTTTAATTTGCTACAGGGTGTGTACACTTAACCAGAGAGACAAAGAGAGGGTGAGAAAAACTCCCCTGGGGGGGATGTGCTACAGTCCCTTCCCTTCCTTTCTCCTCTTGTGATTTTGGGCACACACATGAGCTCCTGGCATGTTTTCAAGACACTGGGTCCAAGGACTCAAACACACAGTCAACCATGTGGGACCCAGTTGCCTTAAGCTCCACTCTACTGACTGGCCCCTACTTTGCATGGTTTTAAAATTTATATCAACATTTACACACACACACACACACACACACACACACACACACACACACACTTCTGCAATATGCTTATGTCTCCAGCCTCATTTCCTGCGGATACTTCATGTTCCAGAATTACTCAATATGCCCTATTCAGCTTGCCTTTGCTCGCTAGAATACCATTGACATATAGCTAATACTGGCAAATACTGATTCAAAAGCCTGTACTGAGGGACTTGGTCTGTGAAGTCCTTCAAAACCCCTTTCTTTGATATAATTAAGCCTTATCTTAGTTGTTTTATACCTTATATAGATTTTGATTGCTTCATGTATCAAACTGCTGTATTTTGTATTGTGTTTATAAGTCTGTGTCTCCTTTTGAGCACAAGGATAGAAATTCTGTTTTTCTTTTTTATCTTAAACCCCTGAGATTCTACAGGGCTTTAAATACATACTATTCTAAGTATTTGAATGCAGTGCATTTCTGTTATTTGGCTTTATACTCCAGGCCCTGTAAAGAAAATGATTTGTGTTAGAAAATAAAAAGATTTGAAAATATTAATTAGGAACAGCATAAGGTTCTGCATGTGTTTGGCAAACTTAATATAAGTGATAGCCTTGGAAACTATTTGAATGAGTACAAAACAGTAAACAGCTAGCTAGTTGGAGTCTGAAGGCTTAAGAAACTGATTTTGGCAAGAAAATTAAAGATGAGGGGAATTCATGAAAATAGCGTCCTTAGTTATGTATGTTTGTAACACCACTTTGCTTTTTAATTTGTGTTGAAGCTATTACACTTTCTCAAGTACATAGATTATGCCCCTTTGGAAACTTGTTAAATACAGGCTTCTGGGCCCTAACCTAAAGCACAGTGAAATATGGTTTGTGGTGGTAGGGAGCCAAATATTTACATTTTAAGTTTTTCTTATGTACCTAAAAGTTTGAAAGTATTTGAATTAGAGAATGCATAGGATTGGAGAAAAATCAGGGAGGGGGGGAAAGACCTAGCTTGCATTAGAGACTTTAGAAACTCTTTAATGAATCAGTAGGATAGACAGGGAGTATCCTAAAAGTAAGCCACTTGTAAAAATTTTTTTCTTTTTTAAACCTAGGGCGCATGTGCTGGCCAGAGAGAAACAGAGAGACAGAAAGTGAGAAATCACCCCTCACAGGGGATGGGCACACTGTATTCCCTTCTTTTCCATTGCCTTGTTGGGATTTGAACATGAAGGTACCTGGTTTTTCAATTGGCTGGGTCTAGGACTCAAACTGTGGAGTTGACCATGTGGAATCCAGTGCTTTAACCACCATGCTATCTGCTGGCCCAACCACTTAAAGAATTTTAAATGCTAATTCAAGTCACTGAACAGCATTCCAGACACTTAGGGACAATTTTTAACACTTAGATTAAATAATTTATATTTGAGTCTAGGTTAAATTCATGACTGTGCTGTAAAAGTTACCAGAAAGTGGGACCAGCAGATGGCATAATGGTTATGTTGAAAATATTAATTAGCAACACATAAGGTTCCCACATGGCCGACCATGGTTCGAATCCCAGACCTGGTGGCCTAAAACTCACTCCAGGCATGTGTGCCTGTGTACCCAAAATCCCAAGAAGAAAATGGAAGAGAAGGGATTGTGGTGTGGCCATCCCCCCTGGGGGTGGTGATTTCTAGGTTTCTCTTTCTCTGGCTCACCAATGAGCACATATACCCAATAGCAAAAATCTCTCTAAAAAAACCAAATGAACAAAAAGTAACTTTTATTTGCTATCTGTTGGAACTCTTCCACCCCCTCAAAACATGGTTTCATTTTCCACAATTTTGGTTATCTGTGAATATAATAAATTTTGAGGGAGAGACACCACATTCATAGAACTTTTAGCTCAGTATATTGTCATTATTTTTCTCTTTGTTATTGATTATTTTTGTTAATCTCCTACTGTGCTCGGTTTATAAATTGAACTTTATCATAGGTAGGTACGTAGAGGAAAAACCACAAAGTATATGTAGGGTTCTGTACTCTTCCTGGTTTCAGGCTTCTACTGAGGGTCTTGGAATGTATACCTCGGGCATAAGGGGGGCTGCTGTAGTTCTAGTACCCACTGTGTATACTTTTTTATATTCTGAAGTATTTAAACTGCATGTTCTAAATGAATATTCTGTAAGTACTGTTACTATCAATAACTGATGGTTATGCTTTGACTGTTTTAATAAACATTACTGTCTTTTGGTGATAAAACAAATTACTTATAAAACTGTATCTTTTCTTGTAAATGATGGAAAATTCAGTTATATGGCCCACAAACAAGACTCATCTACTTTATTGCTACTTATTGCAGCTGCCCTCCAAGGACATAGGTATAAATAAGGCCATGGGTACTAAATTGGAAAATCCAAATTGTTAGGTTATAGATTTCCCTGTAAGTAAAAATGGTTCTCACCTTGTGTTTTCCTAGGTTCCCAGATTGTGATGAGCCGTACCCCCGACTTGTGGATCTGAATTTAGCTGGAGATCCAACTGAAGGTGCCCCAGTGGCAGTGCAGAGGGACTATGGTTTTTGGTGTCCTCGAGAGTTGAAAATTGATCCTGATCTTGGTTATTCTTTTTTACACGTGCGTGACTGTTCACCACCTTGTCCAAATATGTACTTTAGGAGAGAAGAACTGTCATTCGCTCGCTATTTCATAGGATTGATTTCAATCATTTGCCTCTCTGCCACCTTGTTTACTTTTTTGACTTTTTTGATTGATGTCACAAGATTTCGTTATCCCGAAAGGCCTATTATATTTTATGCTGTCTGCTACATGATGGTATCATTAATTTTCTTCATTGGGTTTTTACTTGAGGACCGAGTAGCCTGCAACGCATCTAGTCCTGCACAGTATAAGGCTTCCACAGTGACCCAAGGATCTCATAATAAAGCCTGTACCATGCTTTTTATGGTACTCTATTTTTTTACGATGGCTGGCAGCGTATGGTGGGTAATTCTCACCATCACATGGTTCTTAGCAGCTGTGCCAAAGTGGGGCAGTGAAGCTATTGAGAAGAAAGCATTGCTGTTTCACGCCAGTGCATGGGGCATCCCCGGAACTCTAACTATCATCCTTTTAGCGATGAATAAAATTGAAGGTGACAATATTAGTGGCGTGTGTTTTGTTGGCCTCTACGACGTTGATGCATTGAGATACTTTGTTCTTGCTCCCCTCTGCCTGTATGTGGTAGTTGGGGTTTCTCTCCTCTTAGCTGGCATTATATCCCTAAATAGAGTTCGAATTGAGATTCCATTAGAGAAGGAGAACCAAGATAAATTAGTGAAGTTTATGATCCGGATTGGTGTTTTCAGCATTCTTTACCTCGTACCACTCTTGGTTGTAATTGGATGCTATTTTTATGAGCAAGCATACCGTGGCATCTGGGAAACAACGTGGATACAAGAACGCTGCAGAGAATATCACATCCCATGTCCGTATCAGGTAAGGGCAACCTTGTTATACATTTTGGAATGTGTGATAGTGAAAAAAAAAGGCATGTTGTTATAAAGATCTCATCTCAGATATATATTATCTTTTCATGAACCTTCAACTTGTATATTAAAATTTAAAAGAGAAGATAACTAGCAAATATATCGTGGTAACTATGTATGAAATACACATTTGTGTAGACATCTTCAGTTTAAAAGATGATTTAAAAGTTTATTTCAGTTACCACAAAACAGTTGTTTGTTGATTAGTACTAGGCTTATGGGGGAGGAACACGACCAACTGATAAAAAGGTACTGTCTTTTAGTCTTTACTGATGATTGAATTAGGAATTAATAGTTTTAACAGTTTTGCAAAATTAGCACGCAATATATAAACTCTTGATGGTTTTGTTTTTTCTTCGCATAATGAGTGTTTTGTGATCTACCTTTGATTTTAAACAGTTTAGAGCCTCTGATAATCATAGAATCAGAGAATTTTAAATCTAGAAGAACTTTAGAGATTACTGAGGTTCCCTCTAAATTTAGTGTTTTTAAACATCTCTAACTAGAAGCTTAGAAATGTTACATGTTTTGCTTGTGCTTATTAGATGACCTGCTGGAGTTTAGTCCTAGAAAAGGAATGTAGTTAAGTAAAATAAAATAGTTGATACTAAATATTTTTCTCTCCCACTTTAAATCCTTCTCTAGAATACAAGAACACTCCCTCTTCCTTTAAAATCTTGTTTTCTTTATTTTTCTTTAGTTTTTTGCTATAGGATGTTTGTGCTTGTTGGAAAAAGAGAGAGGGAAAGTGAGAAATCACCCCCTAGGAGCAATGGCCACAATGCAGTCCAGTCTCCTGTCTCCTTTAGTCACCTCTCAGGGTTTGGGGCACTCAAATACACATATCCAGTGTGATTTTCCAGAATTCAGGTCTGGGACTTGAACCACAAAGTTGGTCATGTAGGATCCAGTGCCTTAGCCTCCATGCCACCTGCTGACCCTGTATTTTTATTTTAAACCATCCATCACTAGACTTCAGCAAATGCAACATTCACATCAGACTTTTAAAATAAATCCTATACTGGCCAGCAAGTAGCATAGAAATTGAAGTGCTGGATCTCACATAGCAGACTCCACTGGACAGAGTGGCTTGAAAATCGCACCAGGTGTGTGTGTGTACATGCACCAAATCTCAACAGGCTAATGAAGCAGAAGGGATCGCGGCATGGCCGTCCCTCCTGGGGGGCAGTTTCTCACTTTCCTTCTCTCTGTCTCTGGTGAGTGCATGCACCCATAGCATGCATGCACACATCAGTCAGTCAGTCGATCAATTATATTACAATTTTAGCTAAAGCTTGCTGAGCTTTCGTAATCATGTTTCTTTTTTTCCTTTCTTTTTTCTTCATAGGGCACATGCACTTGCTGGAGAGAGACTGAGAGGTGAAGTGAGAAATCACCCTCCAAGAGGAAGGGCCATGCCACAGTCCCTTCTCCATTCTCCTCAGGATTTTGGACACACATGCACACATACCTGGTCTGGTTTTCAAGCTCCCAGGTCTGGGACCTGAACTGTAGTTGGCCCTGTGGGAGTCCAGTGCCTTAACCACTATACCCCCTTCTGGCCCCTCAATGCTGTTTCTTTTATTCTCTATTCAGAGGTAACCATCATCCTGAACTTGAAGTATATCATTCCTATGACAATTTATATGATTGGCGATATGTATATAACAGTTTTCTGTTTTGAATATGTGTGATACCCTTAATGTGTGATTTTTCAACTTGCTTTTTTAAACTCAATATTTTTCTTTTTGAGATATATTTAAGTTAATACTGCAGCTTTGGTTCATTTTTCTAAAGCGTGTTTTTTTTTTTCTGTTTTATTCTGATTTTTGCTATGGGGTACACGTGCTCACCAGAGACATGAGCAAGAAAGAGAGAGAAAGTGAGAAGTCATCTCCCAAGGAGAATGGCCGTACCAAAATCCCTTCTCCTCTATTCTCCTCTCAGGATTTTGGGCATGCATGCACACATGCCTGGTGTATTTTTTTTTAAGCTGCTTGGTCCCGGACTCAAACAGTACAGTTGGCCATGTGGGATCCAGCCACCTTAATCACGTCACTAGCTGGCCCAAAGTGTGTCTTTTTAAGAAAGTTTATGTTATAAAAGATTTTAAAAACTTAGAATTACAGGGCCGGCAGGTGGACGTGCTGGACTCCCACATGGCTGACTATGGTTCGGGTCCTGGACCTGACAGCTTGCTTTCTCACTTTCTCTTTCTCTCTCCCTCTCTGGACAAATTTAAATTAACAAACAAACAAAGCTAAATAAGATCATTCTTAAAAAAAAAAAAAAACCTTAGAATTATTACAGGAAGTAACAAACACCCACTTAAGATCTTAATTTATGTCATATGCATTGCAGCTATATCTGTGTGTCTGTCTAGTATTATCAGAGTGAATGCCTCTTCTGTTTCTTTCCATACTCCCCTTCTTTCTCTCTTCGAAGAGTAGCCATTCTCATAAATATGGTATTTATTGTTCTCCTGAGTATCTTTTAAATTATTTTATTTAACTTTATTTATTTATTTTAATTTGACCAGAGGGGGAGAGGAAGAGAGAAAGAGTGAGAAAGTGAGAAGTCAGTCTGCCAGGTCTGGGACTCAAGCAGTGCTCAGCCATGTGGGAGTCCAACACCCTTAACCACCACATCACCTGCTGGCCTCTTTCCTGAGTATTTTTATAGTGTTGCTAAATATTTATATATTTAAACTGCTGTTTTGCAAGTTTTAAAAATGCAGATAAGTGGGATTATTCTATTGCTTTTCTTGGTTCAGTTATGTATTTTTGAGAATGTACATATTGATATGTGTATTGCTAATGTTTATTTTAACTACAGTAGAATATGCTGTCGCATAAATGTACTACATTAATTTCTCCTTGGATGCACATACAGGTCCCAATTATTTTCCTACTGTAAATCATTTTGCAATGAGCATTCTGTGGTATCTGTCTTCCTTGTATATGAACACAAGTTCCCATGAGTTGTATGGAGTTGTATAGGCAAAAAGCAGAGTTGCTGTTGCATTGTAGGACGTGAACATCTTCACCCAAGTGGTTGTTTTGGTTTATATTCATGCAGATGTGGAGTTTTACTTTTCTCCCCATCTTGGTATCCTCAGGCTTTTAAGTTTTTGCCAACCTTATAAATGGTATCTCAATTCTACAGTAATTTATACTTCCCTTATTACTAGTAGATTTGAATGTTTTGATGTTTTTTTGGCCATTTGGGGTTTCTTTTCTTTTTTTTTTCTTAAGAATTATTTATGTTTATTTAACTTTATTTATTTGTTTGTTTTAATTTGACTGGAGAGGGACAGGATGAGAGAAAAATAGAGAGAAAGAGAAAGTAAGAGAGCAAGCCACCAGGTCCAGGAGTCGAACCGTGGTATGCCATGTGGGAGTCCAGTGCCCTTAACCACCATGCCACCTGCTGGCCCTGATTTCTTGTCTGTGATTTGTCCTTGCACTGCTAGGTATTTACTTTTTGGTTGTTATTTAAATAGTCTTGGTATGGATAAGCTGTGTGCCTTCGGCACCATTTATCAGATAGCTCGTCTAAACGATAATGCCACCTCTGCCATGTACGAGTTTGGTTTTAAGGCTCCCTGTCTTGCTCTGTTGGTTTGTTTGTGTATCTGTGTGTCAATTCACATTTCGTTTTCCTTCCTCAAAATTACTTGAGCTGTTTTGGCACTTTGCCCTTCTATATGAATTTTAGAATAAATTTTTCATAGTAAACACTGTTGGGATTTTGATTAATAAATTAATCTGGGGAAAATTGTCATCTTTTCAAGAATGAGTTTAATAACTTTTTGTTTATGTTTTTATTCATTTGTTCCTAGATACCTTATAGATTTTTTTTTAATGCAGTTGCAATAGGGTATTTTCTCTGTTACATTTTTAAATTAATTATTGTTGTTGAATGCTATTTATTGGTGTTTGTATTTTGGTTTATAACCAATATCCCTGCCAAACTCTTTTGTTAATTCTAATTTGATGAAATAGGAGGTGTGGCTTTATTCCTGCCATTCTAAAGCATTTGAAGCAAAACGAGGTAGTTTGACTTATACTGTTTATATTAGCGAAGCGGTCAGCAAACTAAAGCTCACCCAAACTGTAGCATGTTGACAAACTGTAGTTTGTTAGTTTTTATTTTTGGAGGGTTTTGCAGTAGGGGCATGTGTGCTTGCTAGAGAGGACAAGGAAAGTGAGAGGGAAAGTGAGAAATGATGCCCCCCGGGGATGACCATGCTGCAGTCTCTTCTCCATTCTCCTGGGATTTTGTGCATGCATGTACATTACATCTGGAATAATTTTCAAGCCGCCAGGTACGGGTATGGTCTGGCATGTGGAAGTCCAAAACATTGACCACTTTGCCACTTACTGACTCCTTATTTATTTATTTAGTTAGTTAGTTTTAAATTGTCCCTTTATTTATATGTAAGCAGGGGTCTTCAAAGGTTCACATAAAAATCTATTCATGAATTTCTATTTTCTTTTTGCATCAAAGTAAACTCATACTTTTCTTTTTTTCCCCAAGAGATTTTTTTGCTCTAGGGTGTGTGCACTCACCAAAGAGACAGAGACAGAGAGACCGAAGGCGAGAAATCACCCCCTGGGGGATGGACACACCACAGTCCCTTCTTCTCCACTCTCCTATCAGGATTTTGGGCACATGCACACACACACGCACACACACACACCTGGTATGAGTTTCAGCCTGCTGAGTCTGGACTTGAACTGCGGTCAGCCATGTAGGAGTTCTAGTGACATAATCATTGTGCCATCTGCTGGTACCTAACTCATACTTTTAATTCTGTTTCTCCATGAACTTTTTGAAATCACCACCATCCATCTCCAGAAATGTTTTTCCTCTTTCCAGATTAGGACCTGTATGCATTAGAAATAACCACCACAACCTTTGGCAATCATCTTTCAACTTTCTGTCTCTATGACTTCTACTGTGCCAAGTACCTCATAAATGAGATCAGACAATATTTGGCCTGTTGTTATTTTTTATTATTTAAATATTAGGATAATACTATTAGTTTTTATTAAAGACTTAATTGTAGAGGAATCTGGTGACTTGAGCACCAGCGATATTAAATTCCTATTTTGAAGTAATATATACACAGAATTGAACAAGATTTGCTATCATTGAGCATGCCTAAAAAAAACACTTGGCAAGCCCTAAGAGAACACTTGGCAAGCCCTGGTAATTCCTAATGAGAAGTTTTAGGAATGTAGTAAGTAATAATGGAGTAGCGTCTTCATGTGACTTAGAAAGAGCAAGTAATATTTGAATATGTTTGCTTAAAAATGTAAGGTTGGTTTATAGTCATCTCTTAAAGAAGCTTTTGAGTACCTGAAAAGTCATTTTGTGAAGTAGTTTATTCCATTGTTTCAAAATACCGGTTGGACTTAATGCAAATTACAGGTGTGTAAGTTTAAAATTTGAAGAATGGGCTGGTGGTAAAGTATTTTAAAATCTTTAAAATGTGTTCTTGTTGAAATCAGCATTTCACTGCAGCACTAATATTTTTGTTTTTGCCATAGGGCATGTGCGAGTACTTGAGAGAGACAGAGAGAAAGTGAGAAATCATAGGGTGGGGGGGTGCGCAAGACCAT
Source organism: Tupaia belangeri chinensis (assembly GCF_000334495.1). Classification (NCBI taxonomy): domain Eukaryota; kingdom Metazoa; phylum Chordata; class Mammalia; order Scandentia; family Tupaiidae; genus Tupaia; species Tupaia belangeri. Next base: position 505,490 of record NW_006159863.1, on the reverse strand, counting down.
GATTCAATGTCTTCTCCCTACTTCTCTTGGGATTTTGGGTATGTAGGCAAATATGAACAGTTTGATTTTCAAGCTACTAGGTCCAGGACTCAAACCACGGTGAGCCATGTGGGAGTCCAGTGCCTTAACCACCATGCCCCCTGCTGGCCTCACTTATTTTTTTAATGTATATTAAATAATCCTTGAAAAAGTAATTTTTAGTATCTGAATTCAGAATTAATTATGAAATACAGCCTGAACAATTAGAGCAATGTTTTTTTCGCAGTTTAAAAACAGTGAAATTTATCCCTAGAATACTTGTTCAGTCATACAGTCATGCATTGCCTGATAATGGAGATAGATTTTGAGAAATGCACTATTAGACAGTTGCATAGTTGTGTGAATACTATGGTATAACTTATACAAACCTAGGTGATAGGGATCAGCAGATGGTGTAATGGTTACATCACTGGGCTCCCATATAGTTGACTGTTGCTTGAGTCCTGGACCTGGCAGCTTAAAACTCACACTGGGTGCATGTACATGTGTGCCCAAAATCCTGAGAGAAGAATGGAGGAGAAGGAATTGTGGCATGGCCATCCCCTCTGAGGGGGTGATTTCTTGCTTTCTGTCTCTGTCTCTCCAGTGAGTGCACACGCACTATAGCAAAAACTTTTCTACAAAAAATAAATAAGTAAATAAATAAATAAACAAACCTGGGTAATACAGCTTACTATACACTCAGGCCATATTGTATAATCTTATGGGACATGTTGTATGTGTAATCTGTCATTGATTGAAATGTCATTATGGCATCTTACCCACCACGCCACCTGCTGGCCCTGCCTAGTGTTGTTTTTTCTTTAAAGAATTATTTTATTTAACTTTATTTATTCATGCATTCATTCATTTATTTAAATTTGAGCAGAGAGGGACAGAGTGGAAAAGAGAGAGGGGGAAAGTGAGAAAGTAAGCTCGAACCACAATTGGCTATGTAGGAGTCCAGCACCCTTAACCACCATGCTACCTGCCAGCCCCTGCCAGGGTATTTTATTTATTTATTTATTTCAAAGAATTATTTTATTTAACTTTATTTATTCATGCATTCATTCATTTATTTAAATTTGAGCAGAGAGGGACAGAGTGGAAAAGAGAGAGGGGGAAAGTGAGAAAGTAAGCTCGAACCACAATTGGCTATGTAGGAGTCCAGCACCCTTAACCACCATGCTGCTGCTGGCCCCCCTAGCTTGTTTTTAAAGCTGCTGGTGCTAAGACTCAAACTTTGGTCAGCCATATGGGATATGGCTGCTTCTACTCAGCTCTTAACTACTACAATATGGGTCTGGCCCCTGTAGGTGTTTTTAAATAATGATAGTAATAATTTTCCAGATATGTGGGGGTCTTTTCTTTAGTAATAATTATCTTTTATTTACGTAGTGCCTTCTAACAGACTTAAAACATTTTATGACAGAATTACATTTTTTTTTTTTGAGAGGTTTTTGCTATAGGGTGCATGTGCTCGCCAGAAAGACAGAGAGAGACAGAAAGCGAAAAATTACCCCCCAGGGGGATGGCCACACCGAAATCCCTTCTCCTCCTTTCTCCTCTCGGTCACGCACGCACACACATTTGGCGTGAGTTTAAGCCACCAGGTCCAGGACTCGAACCGTGGTTGACTACATGGGAGTCCAGTGACATAGCCATTATGCTAACTGCTGGTCCCA
>NW_006159863.1:484347-503765 GCF_000334495.1 Tupaia belangeri chinensis | reverse complement strand
TTTTTTTGAGAGATTTTCGCTATAGGGCGCGTGCGCTTGCCAGGCAGACAGAGAGAGACAGAGAGACAGAAAGTGAGAAATCACCCCCCAGGGGGGATGGTCACGCTGCAATCCCTTCTCCTCCAGTCTCCTCTCGGTATCTTGGACATGCATGCACACGCGCCTGGCGTGAGTTTTAAGCCACCGGGTCTGGGACGCGAACTGCGGTTGACTACATGGGAGTCCAGCAACATAGCCATTACGCTAACTGCTGGTTCCCAGAATTACAATTCTTAAAAGTTGTCTGTATTTCTAAAATAAACATTTGAATATAGTGTAACATATTGTTTAAAGAACATGGCCTTTAGACTGGCCAGATTAGGTCCTGGCTCTATTATATTTTCATGTAAAATGCAGGAAATAAGATGTTAAATACAGTAATATCTACCTCTTGAGTGGCTAGAAGATTAAATGAGATAAATTTAAACATCTTACCAGAGTGCCTTGCACAAAATAAAATACCAATATTATTTTGTTATAAGTGCATATTTCTTTAGGTTAGAAAATATTTTTCCTCTTAGATCATCGAGAGTGTCATGACATATTTTTCTACACAAAAATGCATCATGATTTTCCCAACGATTCAGCATATTCTGGATTAGAGTCATCATTTTATTCTTTTAAACATTAATTTTTACTTATTTATTTAAGTCCATTTGTTATTATTATTTTTTAATTTGGCCAGAGAAAAACAGAGCAAAAAAGGGGAAGCGAGAAAGCAAGTCTCCAGGTCTGGGACTTGAACCATGGTCAGCCATGTGGGAATCCAGCACCCTTAACCACCTCATCATTTGCCGGCTGCTAAACATTGATTTTCAAAAGCACAGGTTTTCTTTCCTTAAGTAGTCCTTCGCTTTTTTTCATCTCTTTCATCCATCTGATCTAGTGCTCTATGTCTCAAGGAATTTTGACATGAGAACTTTAGTTTCAGTAATAGAAATATGTTACCATGTACAAACAGATTTACTAAGACTGTCAGTTCGCATTGGAGCCATTTGTAGGTTTCTAAAAAAGAATTATTTTTATAGAAAAACAAAAAACATCATTTGTATTCTTCCAGCCACACATAGCAACCCATCTGTTGTCTATCTAGTCTTGATTCAGGAAAAGACAAAATTAGCAGAATAACATTAAATCTAATTTGTTACAATTTTAGCTTCATTTTCTGATGAGTATCCCTTTACCAGACAATTCCAAAAGGAATCATCATTGCTTATGAAAGGACTGTGAGGGAAATGGGTATGTTTTATGATTCCAACATTAAAAACAGTGCATATTCTTTTTTTTTCGGGGGGGGGGGAGATTTTCACTATAGGGCGCGTGCGCTAGCCAGACAGAGAGAGACAGAGAGACAGAAAGGGAGAAATCACCCGCCAGGGGGAATGGTCATGCTGCAGCCCCTTCTCCTCCATTCTCCTCTCGGGATCTTGGGCACTCATGCACAAGCGCCCGGCATGAGTTTTAAGCCACCGGGTCTGGGACGCGCACTGCGGTCGACTACGTGGGAGTCTAGAGACATAGCCATTACGCTAACTGCTGGTTCCCTATTCTTTATAAATATATCATGCTACTCATTTTTTTACTGTTAATCCTTTTAAAAAAATTTTATTTCTTCCCCTTCTTCTTTAATTTGCCACAGTTCATGTTCACTCACTGTAGGTGGAGGTGAGTGAGAAAGGAAGCCACTAGGTCCAGGACTCGAACAGCAGTCAGCCATGTTGGAATCCAGCACTTCAATCACTACGCCCCACCTACTGGCCCCCTTTACTATTAATCTTTAAAGTGGTAAATACCCTGTTTATGACTTCCCAGAACCAAATTAATTTTTAATTTAGTTTTATAATGGAGAAAAAGAGTGAGAATTCTCTGAAATAATATTCTAAATCTCTTGTTTTGTTGGAAAATACTATAGAATGTATAGAATTTTATAGAAACTACTAGTACTATTATGTACAGGTTGTAAAATGCTGTTAAATTGTCACTGACTCATGCAGGCCTGGGAACCCAAGAGGTTTTGTTCTATGTGGTGTCTCATAGGAATCTACTGAGACCGGGTTGGTATAGCAGAGCACAAACTTTGTCCTTTGGTCAAAAGATAGAGAAGGAAGAGCTCATGCTCCAAAGGAACCTTCTCCCCACAAGAAGTTAAGGTGCTAGTTTTACAGAGAATGAAACTGATGTCTCAAAGTGTTGGGGAACTCCTTGAGCATGTTCAGATCCTCTTCCGCACCTTCTTTTTTCATATCCAGTACCTTTCACAGGTGTCTCAGTTTGCACACGGTGTGCCATTACTACCTGATTTGAGTTGGTTCTGTGGTTTGGTCTTCTTTTAAGAGAGACTTTTATTATAGAGCACTTGCACTCACCTGAGAGACAGAGTAAGAGACAGAAAGCAAGAAATCACCTCCCAGTGGGGATGGCCACACTGGAATCCCTTCTCCTCTGTCCTCTTGGGATTTTGGGCACACACACACACACACACACACACACACACACACACATCCTGCGTGAGTTTGAAGCTGCTGGGCCTGGAACTTGAAAGGTGGTTGGCCATGTGGGAGTCCAGCAGTGTAACCATTACTCCATCTGCTGGTCCTGTCGTTTCATCTTTTAAATTCTTGTCGCATTGGTTCTTGTAAGCTGTCAGAGCTGAACAGGGCAATTCGTTTTATGTCACTACAGGGGTTTCTGAATGGGTTTTTCTCAATTTCCTGGTGACAAGATGTCACTTTTGGATAAGTATATTAAACGTGCAGGTTGTTATTCTGGCCTCTGTCAAACAGAATAGCCTAAGCCATGATTTCCATTTAAATCTTAAGTACAGATACACCTAATGTAGAAATGTTTTACACACTTCTAGTACATTGAAGAAATTCAGTATACTTGATGTGATCTAGCAGGGCATAGCAAACTTTCTGTAAAGGATTGAACAGTAAGTATTTTAGGTTTTTGTTGCAACTACTCTATTCTGCTGCAGTTTTGCAAAACTATAAATAATAAATAGAAGAAAATATTTCAATAAAGCTTTATTTACAAAAACAGGCATAGGGATGGATTTGGCCTCTGTCCAGGTTATAGTTTGCCAACCTTTAACCTGCAGCTGGAATTCTCTTAAATCATCTTTGATAATTTTCATAGCAGTGGTTGTCACTTAGGGGATTTTTTCTGTCCTGTGTAAATTGTCACTGTCACATTCTCATTATTCCTTTTCAGGGTCATCATTTTACTCTACTGCCTAATAGTATTAAAAACTTTCAATGTTAGGAACCTGCAGATGGCGTAGTAGTTATGTCACTTGACTCCTACTTGGCTGACCACGGTCCAAGTCCTGGACCTGGTGGCTTCAGACTCACGCCAGGTGCGTGTACATGCGTGTCCAAGATCCCAGAAGGAGGACAAAGGGGAAGGGATTGCAGTGTGGCCATCTCCCCTAGGGAGTGATTTGTGTCTCTCCAGTGAGTACACATGCCCTATAGCAAAAATCTATCCAAAAAAACATTTTTTTTCCAGTATTACCTAGTACTGTTACACCACTGTGGTAAATCAGTAAAAATGAATTCTAATTTGTCACTATAATAAAGACAAAACAATAAACTAATAATCTTTGAAGGCATCACCATGCCATTTTAAGGAAATAATTTCAGTAATTTATGAGACTAGTAAGATAGATGCACCACAGTTTAATAATCATAGTAAATTCTAATTTTGAAGTTACGTCCTATATGCCAAGTCTTGTACTCAGCAATTTATACACATTGTCTCATATAATCCTCACAAAAGCCTAGTAATTACATTGTACTGTATTTAACAAATTAGAAAAGTAGGTTTCATACAAGTATATTTTACAGTTTTAAGTCTTCAGTAGGTGGTAGACCTAGGATATGACTTGTCTAATTCCAAAGCCTAAAATCTTAACATCATTTTACACTACTACTCTTAGGCAGTAAACACTGATGTGAGTATTTGGAGAGACATGTTCTAGTCCTGGCTGTATTTCTGATTTTGTCTTTAAGCTAGTCATTTAGTTATTCTTCATCTGTAAAATTTTAGAGGACTGGATTAAATCATCTTTAAGGTTCTTCTTAGCTCTAACATTAAATTATTCTAGATCTTCTTAGGTCTAACATTAAATGAATCCCATAAACTGCAATTTATTTTTCCTCTTTCTTTATAAAACTCATTCATTAACACAAAACCATTTATTGTATATCTGCTATTCTGGCATGTTGATAGTTGCTGGGGAAACAACAGTGAATAAGAAACAGCCCCTGTCCTGAAGGAGTTCACAGCCTAATAAGAGAAAATATACATATGGAAATCCAATCATATACTGACTAAAATACAGTTATTTTCGAATTCTTACTCTTTCGTTCTTTAAAAATATGGAGAAACCTAGTGAAAACACCACCTGAAAGACTATGGTATTTGTTATAGTCTATAGCTAAAAATGCAAAGTCATTTAGTAAGTATACAAAGATTAATTTAGAACATCATATTTACTTTTCTGACACTTCCATTGAAAATTCTTAATAGGTTAAAATATTTATTTTTATACATTAAGTAGGAAAAATTTTCCTAGGTTCTAAAGTTTTAAAGGAGCCAGATAATCACTTTAAAAATTTCTCAGATACATGTTTTAACATCTTTTCCCTAAAATAAAATGTGACATTTTAATACCAAAGGGTAACTAACTATGGACAAGGTAAAAAGAAATGATGTTTAGAAATTTCACCAGATGCAGCACGTTGCATGCAAGTGCATCTTCTTGTGTGAATATTATAGTATATTTTGTATGTCTGATGGAAAGAAAATGGTGGCAATGATTCTGAAGCCCAGATGCTTGACTAGCTGCATACAATGCTATTTATTTGAAAGGTCTGTGTGTCTGTCTAGAGGGCTTCCTCCTTCTCTTTTTTTTTTTTTGTTTTTTTTTTTTTTTTTTTTTTTTTGAGAGGTTTTTGCTATAGGGTGTGAGAGCTCGCCAGAAAGACAGAGAGAGACAGAAAGGGAGAACTCACCCCCCCGGGGGGCTGGCCGTGCTGCAATCCCTTCTCCTCCATTCTCCTCTCAGGATCTTGGGCATGCACACACACACACACATACACGCGCGCGCGCTCGTGCCTGTCATGAGTTTAAGCCACTGGGTCTGGGACTCGAACTGTGGTTGACTACATGGGAGTCCAGCAACATAGCCATTATGCCAACTGCTGGCCCTCCTGCTTCTCCTTTTAAAACAAGAGAAAAGCCAAGTGTCTGGCTTTATCAGTTTTGGTCCTAAGTCTGGTCTTGGTCCTGCCTGAAGCTTACCACCTGCTTCGAAATTGGAAAAAGTGAGTGAACATCTGGAAATAAACCTTAGCCCTAAGACCAGCTGAGACTTACACAGCTACCCTCTCTATGCCGCCTCTCTCCCAGGACCCTCCCTAGTTCTCATAATCCTTCCAATGGGCAGGACCTATCAACAAAGAAAAAAAGAAAAAATAAATAAGAGTTTTCTTCTTGTTCTTTACCTTTTCATCCTTCCACAAAATGCCCATCTGCTGGTACAGTGGCTTACTTATGTTCTCTGAGAACTGTTTTGTCCCTGGCCCATATTCAGAATACCTTTCTGTTAGAGGTAGAGCCAGAAAGTGAGACCTGAGCTCCTTCAGAGATTAGCGAGTGCCATGAAGAGTTATCAGTTATGCTTAGAATAACTGACTTTTCGGATTAGCCTGCTTGCTAGCTTAGAGTATACTTTCCAGGCTCTCTATACAATAAAGTGATTCCAATTCATGTAGGATGCTTGAACTAGACAGCTATTTTTTGAAACACTTGCATACGTCTCTTCCTACCAGTAGTTATATATTAATGGTGAATCAATTATTTTTATTCTAAAACTCATTTATTGACAGTACTATGTGTCACTATAATATAGAATTGAACTAAATATTAGCAAATTGGTGATGTATAGGTTGGAAAAGAAAGCAATGTTTTCTTTGTTTTGAAGAGGTTTTTGCTATAGGGCACGTGCACTCGCTGGACAGAGACAGAGAGACAGAAAGCGAGAAATCACCCCCCAGGGGGGATGGCCACGCCACAGTCCCTTCTCCTCCATTTTCCTCTCGGGATCTTGGGCACACACGCACACGTGCCCTGTGTGAGTTTTAAGTCACCGGGTCCGAGTCCAGCGACATAGCCATTACACTAACTGCTGGTCCCAGAAAGCATTGTTTTCTTGAAAACTAATCATTGGTTTGGAAAGGCTCGATAAAGAAAAATTGTTTAATAGATTATTGTTGAAGTTGGTATAAATAAGATGAACTGTCAAAGACTGGGTTAAAAGAGATTGTTAAACTCTAGATTGCTTTATAAGTATTTGAGTTCTCTTCACATTAAGGAACAGAAACTAGAAATCATAGATGATGATTATAGTGTGGCGTATTAAAAAACTAGGGTCAGGAGGTGATGCAGCAATTACTGGTGTGCGTGCCCAAGATCCCGAGAAGAGAATGGAGAAGGGATTGTGGTGTGGCTCTTCCCCCCGGGGGGTGATTTCTTGCTTTCTATTTCTCCCACAAGTGCACATGCTCTATAGCAAAAAAAAAAAAATCTCTCTTTAAAAACAAACAAACAAAAAACAGCTGGACCCACCTGAGAAAGGTCCACCTCAGAGTCCCCAAGTTATCCTGAGTGCTGCTGGCTGGGACTAGAGGTGGATTGTGGCATTTAATCTTACTGGGATTGCTCGATTCTCTCTCTCTCTCTCTCTCTCTCTCTCTCTCACACACACACACACACACACACACACACACACACACACACAGTCATGAAATAAATCAATTAATTAAAGAAGAATACTCATTAACAGACAGCAGTGAAAGAAAAGGCCTAGACCTTACATCAATGAAGTTTTTAAGTTAAAATAATTATTATTTTTGTTTCCCTGACTTTAAAAAAAAACTATCACCTATAAAAGCGTTCCTTTTATTTCCTTACGCAACTCACAAATTGTCAGTGATTATAAACTTTGTTAAAGTTGTTGACTTCACTGATAACTTTGTAAATTTGCTAAAGAACAAGACAAGAAGTTTGTCCCAAAGTAGAAGTTAGAAAAAGGACAAAATACATTTCTGACAATGCGTCTTAACAGGGAACACCAACAATTAAAGTCTAAACCATAAATTCTGGAAAAGATACACTGTTCAAGACATCAGGTCTTACATGACTTAGGAGAGAGCCCTCTCAAATTTCAAAGATAATTGTGATCGCAGCCAACTGCTTAAGGAGCTAGGGCGTGTCAAGCAGGGGCTCATAGGCAGATGGAGGGGAAGGGTTACCTTAGACTTGGACCAGCAGGAAGTTGAAAAGGGATCCAGGAACTCCTTGCAAAAGCCTACATCACTAGGGCTAGAGGCTAAGTGTGTGTAGGTAGTGTTCTGGCGGTCAGCAGAAGCAAATTTCTTTCTACAGCTTCCTACTGATTGGCTGGCCAAATAGCTCACAATTTAATGCCACTATGAAAACAAGCCACTATGACAGAATCATTGGGTATATCTGGTCGTCAGGAAAATCATGACATTTTTGCATAGAAAAATATGTCATGACTTTCCCAGTGACGTCAATGTCAGACTTAGAACTGCAGATACTGAGATTGTCAGTTACTGACCAACGGAATAGATAAGCACGTAAAGTTTTCAGAATGAACAGAAACACTGGTGCACTGCCAGATCTCCCTCAAAGACAGACATGCTGCCCAGCTGCAGGGAGCGAGTGTGGTCAGCAGATGCCCTTCAGCTGCAGAGAGCTGCCTTAGCTGAGGTCTGCCTTTCCTGGGGCAACCTGGGTCTGTGATTGTTAGGCAGATTACAAAGGCCTGGCCATTTGGACCTGGCCTGGGCCTGACATGGGGCATTTGGAAGGTTATTTGTCCTAGAACTCCCCACCAATTTGGTGCGCTTTTCTCATCCTCCTCTGCTCAATCCTGCTTCCTCCCTTTCTTTCACAGACGTTCCCTAATAAACATCTTGTACCCCAAATTTCATTTATGCATCTTCTGGAGAATGCAGTCTTGTTCTTAATAACAAGGTTGAGGCACTGGACTCCCACATTGCCAACCACGGTTTGAGTCCCGGACTTGACAGTTTGCTTTTTCACTTTCTCTGGTGAGCGCACATGCCCTACAGCAAATTAATTAATTAATTAATTAATTAAGGAAAGAAACAAGGATGAAATAAAACCATTTCCATTAAAAATAAAACTGAGAATGTATTACCAAGAGACATCTATTAAAGGAACTTCTAGAGGGTGAATTTCAAGAAGAAACAATGATCTCAGGAGGATACTAGGAGATGCAAGAAGAAATGATGAAGAAATTAAGTGGAATGTGTATATAAATCTAAACAGTACTATTAACAATGTATAATTTGGAGATTTAAAAATATACCCAGGGTTACTAGAATTTATTTTTAAAAGGAGAAATGTGTATGTAGACCAGAATCAAGTTGATGGTGGAATCAGCTAGTTGTATCAGAAACCAGTTAATGGTGACCTAGGACCCCTTGCAAAATAGTTACTGTTCTTCAGGTTTTTCCTTTTCCTGGCTGTCTTTTAGTTTAATTTTTTTGAATAGGTCACATTTTAGCATAATTCAATAATGTTAAAATACAAAAGTGTAGGGCGAGCAGGTGGCATGGAAGTTAAGGCATGTTAAGTTAAACCACAAAGCCGGCCATGCGGTTCAAGTCCAGACCCTGTGACTTGAGAATCATGTCAGGCATATGTGCGTGTGTGCCCAAACTTCCAGAAGGAGACTAGAGGAGAAGGAATTGCAGGGTGGCCAACTCCTCTGGGGAGGTGATTTCTCACTTTCCCTATCTCTGTCTCTATTAAGTGCATGTGCCCTATAGCAAAAACAAACAAACAAATAAATAAATAAATGAAAGTATATATAGTGGAAAAAGTTATTCCTACTCAAATTTCTCATAGTTTCAGTTTCCACCCCCACTGGTTATCATATTTATTAGTTTCTTATGTGTTCTTCCAGACTTTGTTTTTCTATAGAATTGTGTTGAGAATTTTAAGATATGATAAGAGAGCCCAATGCGCACTCAACTTAATTTCCTCAAGTATTTTATGACTTTTAAGACCCAGAAAGAATAGTTAACCATGTATTTAGCTGTCATGACTTTTACTTAATTGCTGTGGACACAAATTAGACCCATGAAACCATGTGTCACCTATGTCATATTCATAATGAAAAGTTTATAGAACTCTTCTAGTCTTGACATAATACTAATAGAGAAAGCAAAATATTTTTTTAATTCTTTATTTTATTATTATCACTGTTATTATTTTTAAGTTTTGCCATAGGGAATGTGCACTTACCAGTCAGGGGGAGAGAGAGAGAGAGAGAGAGAGAGAGAAGGAAGGTGAGAAAGCAAGCTACAAGGTCCGGAACTCGAACTGCAGTCAACCATGTGGGAGTCCAGTGCCTTAACCACCACGCTACCCGCTGGTCCCATGGCAAAATATTTCTTAAAGTGAGTGTGATTGATAGAGTTTTGTGTGCTTTTTGGAGGGTGAATATGAATGGTATTCTTGGAATTATAAAGTCTGTACCTATTTTTTCCAAAATGAAAATTTAAGTTGTATTAAGAACATGTATGATCAGGCTTTTTAAATTAATTATGAGGTTGAAGAACAATTTTAAGAAATATCAAGGAGCCAGTTTCTGAACATGGCCTGTCCTGTAAGTCATTTTTATAGGGCTGAGGAAGTTGATCTATCTTAGCAATGTTTGGCAAAGTCTAAACCGTGTTTCCTGTTTTATTATTCTGTACTTAATTATGAACTAATTTCTTTGATTTTTTTTGATTATTCAGTTCATATTTGAAAGAGAAAATGGAACTTTTCAAAGTGATTTACCTTTGATTTGCTTCAGGGAAAAAAGTAGTTTACGTTTTTCTTTTTTCTTTTTTTTTTTTTCTAGAGAGATTTTTGTTATAGAGTGCATGCACTTGCTGGAGAGATAGAGAGACAGAAATCAAGAAATCACTCCCCAGGCCGAGATGGCCACGCCACAGTCCCTTCCCTGATCTCCTCTCAGGATCTTGGGTACACATGCAGACATGCTTGGCGTGAGTTTTAAGCCACTGGATCTAGGACTCAGAACCAAGATTGACTATGTGAGAATCCAGTGACGTAACCGCTATGCCATCTGCTGGTCCCAGATTTTTAACTCAAAGATAGATAAATTATGCTTTTTTCATATGAGTGGGTATCATTATACTGTGAATGATGATTAGCATTCTTTTTTGTTAATTTTTTTAAACCTGGCTAGAGGGTATATGTGTGCTCTTTTGGTGGGGGGCAGAGAGAGAAAGTGAGAAAGCATTCCCCATGAGGGGATGGCCACATCCATTCTCTTCTCTTCCTTTTTTCCCTTTGGAGTTTTGGGCACACACAGGTGTGCCTGGTGTGTTTTTCTTTTACTCAAATGCGTAGTAGGTTATGTGGGATCCAGCCGCCCTAACCATCACACCACTGGCTGGTTCAATTAGTATTCTTTATACACATAAATAGTAAGCATAGGGCCAGACCCATCATGCAGTAAACACAGTTAAGCACTGTGTTTAGGGAGCTAGATCCCTTGTGACTGACCACAGTTTGTATCCAGGCTGAAAAACACACCAGGCATGTTTGTATGCATGCCAAAAATCCTCATGGGATGGAGAAATGGATCAAGAAGGATTGCACATGTTCATGCCTCCTTGAGGGGTACTTTCTCTGGTGAGTGCACGTACCCTCTGGCAATTAAAAAAAACTAAGCATAAATTTTATAAGAGTTTTAATGATTAGTTTTCCACCTATCATTGCATCCATTATTGTATACTATATACAGTGGATTGTTAGGAAAGTCATGATGCATTTTTGCATAGTAAAACATAGAAAAATATATCATGACCTTCCAGGTAACCTAATGAATTGTATTACTTTCCATTTTCTAACTACTATTGTTTATAAGATTTAAAGTGACATCAGTAATGCCAGCATAGCAAAGGACAGATAGAATAGACTGCAAATAACTGTATTACTTGTTTTCATTTTATTTTTCAGTAAATTTTGGCTTTAAGCCTTTTCACACCTAATTTATTAGTTTTCTATGAGATTAATTAAATAATCAAATATATCCTGGCATCATGCTAACTCTCTTAGATAATACTGTTATTTCTCTGAGCTCTTTTTTTTAAGGAAAAATTATTTATTTAATTTAATTTATTTATTTAATTTAATTTATTTTATTTAATTATTTTCTTTAATTTGCTTTAGGCATGTGTGCTCACCAGAGAGGGAAAGTGAAGAAAGAAGCCACCAGGTCTGGGGCTTGAACCATGTTTAGCCATGTGGGAATCCAGCACCTTAACCGCCATACCAGCAGCTGGCCCCAGTTTGAGTTCTTCTTTTTTTTTTTAGAATTATTTAATTTATTTATTCATTCATTTATTTTAATTTGGCCAGAGAGAGACAGAGAGAGAGAATGGGAAAGCAAGTCACCAGGTCTGGGACTCGAACCGTGGTTGGCCATATGGGAGTGTCCAGCGCCTTAACCACCACACCACCTGCTGGTCCCCACCAGTTTGAGTTCTTAATCTGTACAATTTACTTTTTATATTTAATATGAGGGGAGGTGGCATCGATGTCCAGTTAGCACCTTTTATTGACTGGTCCATCCATTCTCCACTGACCTGTAGTGCTGCCTCTGTCGTATACCAAGTTTTCACATGTGAGATTTGTTTCGCTATTCTATTCCACAATCTGTTTTTCTTTTCTTTTTTCTTTTTTTTGGAGAGGTTTTTGCTATAGGGCGCATGTACTCGCCAGACAGAGAGAGACATAGAGACAGAAAGCAAGAAATCACCCCCCCAGGGGAGATGGCCAGGCCGCAATCCCTTCTCCTCCATTCTCCTCTCGGGATCTTGGGCACACACACACACACACAGGCGCCCGGTGAGAGTTTTAAGCCACCGGGTCCAGGAAGCGAACTGTGGTCAACTACATGGGAGTCTAGCAACATAGCCATTATGCTAACTGCTGGTCCCAACAATCTGTTTTTCTATTCCTGTACTACACTGTCTTAATCACTGTAGCATTATAGTAGATCTTTCTGTCTGATAAGACAAATGGGTGACTTTTCAAAGCGTAACAAAAATAAAGGCTGATAAAGCAGTATAGTGTAATTAAAAAATTCACACAAGTTGGAACCAGAAGACCTCTCTATTCAAGAGCGGTTTTCACTTATCAGTTGTATGACAGACTGCATGAACTGATCAATAACTCATTTTGTATGTGGGCCTATTGGACTATAGGCTCAATAAAAGTCAATGTTTTGTAATGAATTTATTTTTAAAAATAAAAGCAAACCTAATGCAGTGTGTGTCTCCATTAGTAAAGCAGAGATCTCACTTGATAAGGAAAGCATCCAGGGACTTTGCCAACCTGATTCAAAGCCAAGGTCTCAGAAACAAGAATCCAATTTAGGCATCCATAGTAACTACAAATATGCCTTAGGTGGTTTTCTTTTTTTGCAAGGCTTTTTCCCCTCATTAGTATGAGTAATTTTTTCTGTTTAATTAGAAAGAATTTAAGCACCAGAGTCTTTTATGGATTATAGATCTGTAGGAAAAATAAAATGTGGATAAATGTTTTCCATTTGATGATTGAATAAAGTCATTGCACTTTTGTTGAAATTAGAGTGGTGTTAGTGGAGATCAGTTGTTCAGAAGATAGTGAATATAGGCACTTTATAGCTGTTTATTGCTGTTTATAGCCAGGTCACTGGAGAACAAGGACAGAAACTGAGATACTGGGCTCATAGAATATGCTGATGTCTCCCTTCTTTGCCTGACATTTACTTACTAGATAATAGAACAAAGAAATACATCAGGTGAATTTTTCTAGGGTGTTTTGTTTGTTTTGTTTTTATTTGCTTTAGGGTACTTGCATTTACTGAAGAGATAGAGGAAGACAGAGACAGTGAGAGACAAAGTGAGAAATCACCCCCTAGGGAGATCCCTTTTCCTCCATTCTCTTCCCAGGATCTTGGGCATGCTTGCACATGTGACTGACGTGATTTTCAAGCCACCATGTCCAGGCCTCGCACCACGGTTGGCCATGTGAGAGTCCAGCGACATAACTGCTATGCCATCTGCTTGTCCCAAGTTTTTCTAGTTTTTAAGGTGATATATTATACCATCAATAAAATTCAGTGTTTACAGGGAGATTTATAAAAGAATAGTTTCTCATTTGTTTATTTCAATGATATAAGGAACAAAAGTATTTAGTGAGTGTTTTCTTTAAAAAAATAATCTATTGCTCACTATAGGACTTCTTAAAAAATAAATATTCCTGGAGCCAGCAGGTGGCATAGTGGTCAAGTTGTTGGACTACCACATAGTTGACCATCATTTGAGTCCCAGACCTGGTGGCATGAAACTCATGGCCTATGTCCAAAATCCTGAGAGGAGAATGGAGGAGAAAGGATTGTGGTGTAGCCTTCTTCCCGGCGGGTGATTTTTATTTTATTTTTTTTTGCTTACTGTCTGTCTGTTTCTCTGGCGAGCACATGTGACCTATAACAAAACAAACAAAAAAAAACTCTCAAAAAAATTCCTTTTTCTTTTTTTTTTTTTTAATTCCTTTTTCTTTAAATATTTTTTTTGGTGGGCTTTTCCTTCCTAGCTAGTAGATCTGCTATTTTATTTACTATCTCACTGTTTTTAGGATTCTCTGTGTGATTTTTAACAAGATTATGCATTCTCCTTCCTCTACTAATTTTTTTTAAGAGGTTTTTGTTATAGGGCGCGTGCGCTCACCAGAAAGACAGAGAGAGACAGACAGAAATCGAGAAATCACCCCCTTGGGGATGGCCACACCACAGTCCCTTCTCCTCCATTCTCCTCTCGGGATCTTGGGTATACATGCACGTGTGCCCGGCGTGAGTTTAAGCCACCAGATCTGGGACTCGAACTGTGGTCAACTACATGGAAGCCCAGCCACATAGCAATTACACTAACTGCTGGTCCCTCTATTCATTTTTAAGGGAAAACTCTGTTTAAAGCAGTAGCTTTGTCGTTCTTACCCTGTGTCCGGCCCTCTGGCTAACATACGATATGGCACGCTCACAGAACAGCTGCTTCTCGAGTTGCTTTCTCACTGTATCCTTACTGTGTGCGGGCACTGACTTGTCCTCCCTGGATTTTTGGCTTTACCAGAACAAATGTTCCATGTAATCACCTACTCTCCTGCATAATTTAGTTCTTACCGTTACTACTGATTTTGTTTTTAGCTCTCCCTTTAATCCAAGCGTTTCCATTATGTGAGCAGTGTTTCTAATTTACAAAAGCATGAAGTATAGTTTAAGATATTCAATAAAAGTTAGGAGATGGGCTTTCTCACTTTTACTCCTCCCCTTTTATCTGGGTAATCTTACCCAGTCCTTTGTTTTAAGATACATAGTCTTGTTTCTCAGCTCCAGAATATCTATTACACTTACCTTTCTGTTTGAATAAGGCATTTCCAACTTCACATGTTTAACATAGAACTCTTCATTTTCCTCCTTCAACCTGCTTCCTACACCCCCATCCCCAGTTCTTCACCATTCTGGAAATGGTATAATCATTCACCAGCTGCTCAGGTCCAGATTTGGAGTACTCTTTGAGCCCTCTTTCTCATTTACCTCGCATCCAATCCGTGAACTTCTCACCGCCTGCGTGCTGTTCATGTCATTTTACAGTAGCCTTCCAATTCCACTTAGTCATGCTATTCAGTAATTCTACAGTAGCCTTCCAATTCCACTTCTCGCTTTTAGTGTTGTTCTTTTACAGTTTATTTTCAGCATAGTAACCACAGTCACGATTTAAAAAGTAAATGAGATCATGTCGCCCCTTTGAACAAAATCCTCCAATTACTTCATACTACTTTTAGAATATACTCTGTATTATTCATTCATTTTATTTTTTAATTTGACCAGGAAGACACAGAGAGTGAGAGAGGGAAAGTGAGAAAGCAAGCCACCAGGTCCGAGACTCGAACCGTGGTCGGTCATGTGGGAGTCCAGTGCCCTTATCTACCACACCACCTGCCAACCCCATTATTACTGTTATTGCTGTCTAATGCTTGACATATTCCTATTCCAGAATATACTCTAGGTCCTTGCTTAAATGTCATGTCCTTGGCAAGTACTTTACTGACAATCCTGATGTAAAGTAGCATGTCTCAGCCACCACACCATGTCCCCAAACACTGTTCTCTACCTTCCTTGCATTCTCATTGCCACTTGCAATTATTCAATTTCTTTATTTCTTCGTAAGTTCAGTAAGAGCAGGGAATTTTCTGACTCATTTATTGCTCTACCTATCAGTGTTTAAGTAACTGAATTAATTAACTGTGTGACCTTGAGCAAAGTATTCACCTTCCTAGACTGAGTTCACAGCTATAAAACAGGAGGATTAGTCTGTATCTATAAGAGGAACATTCAGACTGCAGACTATCAGTCATCTATAATATTAATAGAATTGAAGAAAACCTCCAATTTATTAAGCTTAAGCCACTTATTTCATTAAAAAAAAAAAAAAAGTAAAAAGTGATTTGACCCAGGTCACATTGTTCTTTTCACATCACAGTACCTCTAACTCTGTGATCAGTTCTGATTAGATCTCACTTTATACTTAGATTAAAATTTTACTAATTTTAGTTTTTGGTTCTTGACTTTTTTTTGGCCAGAGAGCACATGTGCTTATCAAAAGCGGAGGGAGAAAGTACCCCACAATGAGATGTGGTCACATCATAATCCCTTTCCCTTTCTCCATCCTGTTGGGATTTGGGACATGCATGCACGTGTGCCTAGTGTTTCAAGCTGCTGGAACTGGGATTCAAACCATAGTTGGTCATGTGGGATCCAGCTCCCTTTATCACTAGGCTACAGGGCCAACCAGTCATCTGCCTTCATCATATTTTTGTAAGCCACCTCTTTACATTTGCAAATAATATTTTTTACAATCAATCCTTGTTATCTTACCATTCATTAAACATGTATAGATGTGGTTTGCAAAATACTTCTCAGCTGTCTCATTCTTCCCCTTGTCTCCCTCTATATTGTTTTTTGTTTTTTGTTTGTTTGTTTGTTTGTTTTTTTTTAATTTACTAGAGTATATGTGCACTTGCCAGAGAGAAATGGGGTTGGGAGAAAGTGAGAAAGCACCATCCACGTCCACTTTCCCCTATTCCCCTGTGAGGAATGACCATGTTATAATCCCTTTTCCTCCAGCTCTCCCTCCTGTCGAGATTTTGGGCATACACACACATATCTGGCATATTTTAAGCTGCCAGGTCTAGAACTTGAACTGCATGTTCAGCCATGTGGGACCTAGCTGCCTTAACCACTATGCCATCGGCCGGCATGCCTCCCTCCACTTTTCAGGCAGTGTGTGCGTGTGTGTGTGTGTGTGTGTGTGAATGTACCAAAAATTAAACACAGTCATGGTTAGGTTGAACATGTTAACTAGTATAATAGATTTTTAAATCATGAAAAAGGAAAATAACATTTGTAGTAAAATTAGATATGATAGAAACTAGTCTTTAATTTCCCTAGAAAGTTTTCCAGATCTATAGGCTCCATAGGCTGGCAGGATAAACCTTAGAATTTACTTATACTAGCTCCTTAATTTTTAAATGGAAAAATTTAAATGTGTATCAGCCTTCAAAACACCTGGAGGTAAATAAAAATAAACAGTTCCTTTTTTCTTAGAACTCTAAAAAATTTTTTTAAAAATTTATTGTTTGAATTGCCAGAAGGTGCATGACCTTGCCAGAGGGAGAGGAATATTCCACAGTGGGACACGGTCATGTTACAATCCTTTCTCCCCCACTTCTCCATCCTGCTAGGATTTTGGGCACACATGTACATACAACTAGCATGTTTTTCAAGCCACCAGGGCCTGGATTTGAACTGTGGTAGGCCATATGGGATCCAGATTCCTTATAGAGCCAGTCCTTTAGAACCTTTAATATACGAATGTATAATCCCACTAATGGGAGGGGATTATTATATCCAACTTTTATTTTACCACAGAATATCTTACTACAGGTTACATTTTAGTATCTCCTGAGATACATTTTTGAACATTGATTAGCTATCAATTCTAAGTACTTTACATGTTTTAACTATTTTTTTTTATTTGTTTATTTTTTCTTTAAGAGGGTTTTGCCTTATGGCACATACACTTGCTGGAGAGAGAGAGACAGAGATAGATACAGTGAGAGGGAAAGTGAGAAATTACCCCCCAGGGGGGATGGCCACCCCACAATCCCTTCCTGTCTATTCTCCTCCTGGGATCTTGGGCATGCACGCACACTTGCCCAGTGTGAATTTCAAGCAACCAGGTCTGGGACTTGAACTGTGATCAGCTATGTGGAAGTTCAGCAATGTAAGTGGTATGTAATCTGCTGGTCCCTCAACTCCTTTATATACTACATATATGAACTCCTTCTTAAACTTACACAAAAATCTGCTTTTAAGAAGTAGTAAACCAGGGAACCAGCAGTTAGCGTAATGGCTATGTCGCTGGACTCCCACGTAGTCGACCGCGGTTTGCGTCCCGGACCTGGTGGCTTAGAACTCATGCCGGGCGTGTGTGCGTGCGTGCCCAAGATCCCGAGAGGAGAATGGAAGAGAAGGGATTGCGGTGTGACCATCCCCCCTAGGGGGTGATGTCTCGCTTTCTGTCTCTGTGTCTCTCTCTGTCTGTCTGGCGAGCGCACGCACCCTATAGCAAAAACCTCTCCGAAAAAAAAAAGTAGTAAGCCATATTTGAGAATGTAGGATATAAGTTCTGAGTATTGATTATCTTACTGATTATCTACATATTCATCATTATGTTTTCTCTCTACTTAATAATTGATCTATTTATGTAGCTTACTTTGAATATTTATTCTAGCCCCTGTATACTATAGCTTAAATGTCAATATATAATACACTTTTTTTTTTTCCATAGGGTGCATGTGCTCACCAGAGAGAGAGAGAAAGGGAAAGTGAGAAATCACCCCCCGGGGGGGAATGACCGTGCAGCAATCCCTTCTCCTCCATTTTCCTCTTGGGATTTTTGGCACGCATGCACACGTGCCTTGTGTTATTTTCAGGACCCTGGGTTCAGGACTCAAACCATGCTTGGCCATGTGGGAGTCCAGCACCTCAACCACCATGCCACCTGTTAGCGCCATATGTCAATATACTTTTTGATAATTTCTTAGAGCAATTCTTTTGTTTAGTCTTTATTTATATTTACCATAAGCCCATTGTATATCATGGGCTTCTGGTATTCCATAATACATTAAAAGATTACCTGGTTAAATACTTTGTCAATTTTGATTATCCACATATAGTCTTCTCCACTTTAAAAATATCCAGAATAGGGTCAGCCAGGTGGTTGGTTGATGGTTAAGGAACCTGACTCCCATGTGGCCTACTGTAGTTTGAGTCCTAGACCTGGCAGCTTAAAACTTATGCCAGGTGTGTGTACAAGCATGCGTGCATCCCAAGAGGAGAATGGAGGAGAAGAGACTGCAGCATGGCCATCCCTCCCCTGCTGAGGTGGCATTTCTCACTTTTTTTCTCTCTGTCTTTCTCTGTCTCTCTGGTGAGCGCACACTCTCTATAGCAAAAATCTCTTTAAAAAAAAGAAGAGGAATGACATTGGTTTTTGGATTGAGATAGTCATTTTTTTCTCTTTATGTTTTATTATAATTCTTAAAAATCAAGAGAGGGGGCCCAACTGCAGTGGCATGCACTGGTAGACACTGCTACTTACCAGGCGAAGGCCACATGGGAGGCCCAGGTTTAACTCCCCTGTCCACCCATGTGCCAGGACACTCACCTGCAGTCCCAGCAACTTAGGCAGGGAGTACACAGTATTTTAGAACATGTAAGGAGGGCCAGCAGGTGGCGTGGTGGTTAAGGGCGCTGGACTCCCATATGGCCGACCATGGTGCAAGTCCCAGACCTGAAGGCTTGCTTTCTTGCTCTCTCTCTCTCTCTTTCTCTCTTTTACTCTGCCCTTCTCTGGAGAAACTAAAATAAATAAATAAAGTTAATATAATAAAATAATTCTTTATAAGAAAAAAAAACACATAAGGGATAGTTTTATAAAAATTCTAAATCATGGGTCTGGCAAGTGGTATGGTGGTTAAGGGCACTGGACTCCCACATGGCCAACCAAGGTTTGCGTCCCAGACCTGGCAACTTACTTTCTCATTTTTCCTCTCTCCCTCTCACACACTCACTCTGTCCCTCTCTGGTCAAATCAAAATAAATAAAGTTAAATAAAATAATTCTTTTTTTTTTT
>NW_006159863.1:419351-484175 GCF_000334495.1 Tupaia belangeri chinensis | reverse complement strand
TTTAAGCCACCGGGTCCGGGACGTGAACCATGGTCGAATACATGGGAGTCCAGCAACATAGCCATTATGCTAATTGCTGGTCCCAATAAAATAATTCTTAGAAAAATTTTTTAAATCACAAAAGAAGTCTCCAAACTTTAAGGTAACCAGATTTGTACAGATTATACTCTCTGACCATAATAATAAAACTCCAAGCCATCAACTTAAAAAATCTTCTGTGTAACGCAGAGGTTAAAGAAGTTTGAAGAGCCAGCAGATTAAATGTGAAGTAGGTAGAAGGAAGGACATGCTAAAGATAAGAACAGAATTAAGAAAATGGGAAGAAAAGAATAATAGCTTCCTAATTGAAAAATTGGCCAAGAAGAATATAGGCATTATTGTTTTTTTTATTTATGGGTTTATTTTCTATTACAGTAATCTTTTTCTTTAAACATGACTAATGTCAGCTAATAAAAAAATATATGACTCCTCTATACAGACTATAAATGTACTGTCAAATTTTCAAGAGTGCATTTTTTTCATATACGAAGAAAATTATCTCACATGGGCCAGCTTTGTAGCATAGACTTAAACACAGCATAGAAAGCTGGATCACACGCCTGAGCACAGTTCAAATCCTCATCCTTGTGACTTTTATTTTATTTTATTTTGGGAGGTTTTTGCTATAGGGCGTGTACGCTAGCCAGAAAGACACAGAGAGACAGAAAGTGAGAAATCACCCCCCAGGGGGGATGGCCACGCTGCAATCCCTTCTCCTCCACTCTCCTCTCAGGATCTTGAGCATGCATGTACATGTGCCCAGTGTGAGTTTAAGCCACCGGGTCCGGGACTCGAACCGCAGTTGACTACACGGAAATCCAGTGACATAGCCATTACGCTAACTTCTGGTCCCTCCTTGTGGCTTTTAAATGCACTAGATATGTGTGTGTGTGTATGTGCCCCAAAGGGTGGAGAAATGGAAGAAAAAGGATTGTGGCATGATCATGCCCCTTTAGGAGGTGTTTTTTCCCTCTGTCTTTCTCTGATAAGTGCACACATCTTCTAGCAATAAAAGAAAAAAAAGTTAAAACCTATAGAACTTATAAATGAAAATATCATATTTGTAGGATCATTTTAACTATTGCTTATTTTATGTGCAAGATTTTCTAATGATCTTCAATAGAAAGCTCTTTCTATATCTTTAAAACATTTTTCTTTTCCCTTCTTATAGGTTACCCAAATGAGTCGTCCAGACCTGATTCTCTTTCTCATGAAGTACCTGATGGCTCTCATAGTTGGCATTCCCTCAATTTTTTGGGTTGGAAGCAAAAAAACGTGCTTTGAATGGGCCAGTTTTTTTCATGGTCGTAGGAAAAAAGAGTAAGTTGAAATAAATTACTATGATATTCATAAACCTCATATTTATGTCGATTTTTCATGTTGCTTATCATACAACAATTTGGAGGGACCAGCGGATGGTGTAATGGTTACATTGCTAGACTCCCACTTAATCGACCACGGTTTGAGTCCTGGACTTGGTGGCTTAAAACTCACGCCGGGCGCGTGTGCGTGCGTGCCCAAGATCCCGAGAGGAGAATGGAGGAGAAGGGATTGCACTGTGGCCATCCCCCATGGGGGTGATTTCTCACTTTCTGTCTCTCTGGCGAGCACATGTGCCCTATAGCAAAAATCTCTCTCTAAAAAAAAATTTGGTTTGGGAACTAGCAGTTAGCGTAATGGCTATGTCGCTGGATTCCCATGTAGTCGACCGCGGTTCGTGTCCCGGACCCGGTGGCTTAAAACTCACGCCGGGCGCGTGTGCGTGCGTGCCCAAGATCCCGAGAGGAGAATGGAGGAGAAGGGATTGCGGCGTGACCATCCCCCCTGGGGGGTGATTTCTCGCTTTCTGTCTCTATGTCTCTCTCTGTATGTCTGGCGAGCGCACGCGCCCTACAGAGAAAATCTCTCAAAAAAAAAAAAAAAATTTGGTTTAAGTAAGTAGTGTAACCTTCTCCATAGCCACCAATTATAATTGGCACAATAATGTGTCTCAATTATAGACGAAAAACTTACTTTGAGAAGATGGTTAAGTAAAACCAGGCTTGACGTTTATTCCTATACTAAGAGAGTATTTGAAGGAAGGCTGAAGTTTATGAAAAAAAATCCAAATTGTAATTTAAAAAAAAGTGAAAAACAGTGCTTTTCTATACATCTTTTACTTGATCCTCATGATATACCTGTATGGGTTGGAATATATTCTCATTCTGTGATATGCATGAGAAAACTAAGACACAGAAAGGTTAAGTGCTTGGCCATAGTCACACAGGTATTTAATGTAAAGAGTTAGAATAAACTTCCATTTCCAATTGTGCTTTTGTTCTTTTGAGTGTTGTAAAAGTGATGTAAATATAGACTGATTTTCCATTCTCATATAGTACATGTTAAATCCAAAGTAGAAATATTATGTTAGCAGATAAATTATTATTTTTTAAAGAATCATTTATATTATTTATTATTATTATTTCTAAATTTGCTATAGGGCACCTGTGCTCACCAGAGAGAAAGAGCGGGTGGTGGGGAGTGATTGGAGACTCGAATCATGGTCTGCCATGGGTGAGTCTAGTATAGTGCCTTAAACACCATGCCACCTGCTGGCCCAAAATAAATTATTTTAATTCATAGTTGGCCACACTGCGTATGAGAGTGTCATGGTAAACTACAAAACTTGCCAAAGCAGTCATTTGAAGATATATTTAAGGAATATTTAATTTCTTGAATCCTTAGTTCATAAAATAAAATTTAAAATGACCTTGCAGTAATTACAACAGAAAAAAAATGATTTCAAACTTTTTACTCAGTGTTAGTGTATACTATATCTGAATTATCACAAATTCTAAATTAGTGGAGTTCATATTCTTAACCTAGGGTCCATGAAACAGTGGGCTTAAATTTGTATTTATGAAAATATCAGTGATCAGCGATTTTTGTTACACAGATTAGATTAACAGAGATAAAATAGTCAGTTTTAAAATACACATTTCCTTGAGGCCAGCAGGTGGCCTGGAGGTTAAAATCACACTGGGCACAAGTGTATGCATGCCCAAAACCCAAGGAGGAAAACGGAGAAGAGGGAATTTTGACATGGCCGTCTTCCCGGGGGTTGATTTCTTACTTTCCCTCTCATTGTATCTCTCTGTCTTTCCATCTCTCCGGTGAGTACATGTGCCTTGTGGCAAAAACCTTAAAAAAAAAATTATATGTGTGTATATGTGTGTGTGTGTGTACACTTCTCTGTGTATGTGTGTGTATATACACTTCTTATTCTCATACCTGAGACCGCTACTAGTGATATCAGATAATTAATTTCTCCTTTAAATATAGTTTCATAGGGCAGTGAAGGAAAGAAGGAGAAGCATTCATTCAAAAAAAAAAAAAAAAAGTGCTTCCTACACATTTCTTCTTCTTTTTTTTACTTTTTGTAATAAGATGCATGTGCTTGCCAGAGACAGACACAGACAAAGAGAGAGAAGAAAAGTGAGAAAGCACCCTGAGGGGAGATGACCGCCCTGCATGCCTTTCTTTTCTAATCTCGTCTCAGTGTTTTAGGTATTCAGGCACACGTGCCTGGCGTGATCCTCAAGCTGCCAAGTATGGGACTCACATCGCGCAGCTGACCACGTGGGATCTAGCTGCCGTAACCTCCACATCAGCCGTTGGCCCCATTTATTACTATGTGCCATGAACTATTTTGAGGAACCAAGAATTCAATAGCAGACAAAAAAGGCCAACTTCCTGCTTTTTGTGGAGTAGTATACTTTGTTGTGAGATTTACTGTGATTTATTTGTATATTGAAAATCTTTGTATTTTAATCACAGCAAAACGTGATCCTGAAGAAAGGGCATGAATCAAACATTTCTGAGCACCTCTGGGTTGTATATGAACAACTGTGTAATCGAGTTGTATTAAGATTTTCAGATTAGACCTGAACTCCAGATAGAGGTAAACTGTGAGAATGAATCTCTATAGATGTATCCTAGTAATTTGGAGGATTCTGACTGCACTAGAATCCTTCGAAACTGGTTAAAACTCCCATTGGCATTTCCTTTTGGTTTTCTGCAACTGTGGATTCCTGACAAACAAAGTCATTGTCCACTTTCAAGCTGGGGATGCTCTGGGCTAGAGTCTCACTATTTACTCTAGAGTTCAACAAGACCATGAGTGTCCTAAAGCTATTTCTAGTATTTGTCTGGTTAGCCTTTGAGAAATGACTATAAAGGAATCATAATACTGGTTACCAATTTTATGGGCATGCTTAAGACTCAAAGCACTGTTTTAAGCACTTTAATGATTATTCATTTATTTAAACCTTGAAACAGCCTTGTGAGGGAGGACATCCTTTCATAGATAAGGAAACTGGGGGGCTAGCTCCATAGCCTGCTAGTTAAGGTGGCTGGATCCACATGGCCAACTACATGGTTCAAATCCCAGCCCTGGCAGCTTAAAAAACACACAGGGCATATGTGTGCATATTCCTCAAATTCTGCCAGGATGGAAAAATGGGGGAGAAAAGATTGCACCACAATCAGCCCCATTGTGGGGTGATTTATTTCTTTCCCTTTCTTTCTCTGTCTCTCTCTGGCAAGTCCATGTGCCTTCTGACTTTTTTTCTTTTTAAGAATTATTTTATTTAACTTTATTTATTTATTTTAATTTGACCAGAAAGGGACAGAGCGAGAGAGCGATAAAGGGAAAGTGTGAAAGCAAGCTGCCAGGTCTGGCACTCGAACTGCAGTTGACCATGTGGGAATCCAGTGCCACCTGCCGGCTGAGTTTCCTTTTTATTAAAAATTGTCAGAAGATGAGGGCCTTGCTCTCACACTCTGCCCCTCTCTGGCTAAATTAAAATAATAAAAATAACTAAGTAAATAAATAAATAATAAAAAAATGGAGTCATAGAACCTAGATTCCTAACTAGTGAGTACTATAATTGAGATCTAAACTAAAGCAGTCTTGACTCTAGAGCTTTGCTCTTAACTACTCTATTATACTATGCTATAAAGAGACTATAAAGAGACTGTTACAAAGACTATAAAAAGAAACTAGCTTCTAAAATGTATTAATCAAATTAATGTTTCCTCCCTAAGCAAAGCCATATTTAAGACTCTGCCTGTGGTTGAATTTAAACATTTTGAGAAATCCTCTTTTGGAATTACCTGGGTCATGTCACTTAATTTCTTCGGGCATTATCCGTAAAATGAGGGGACAGATCTTTACCATTCAAAGGTAAATTGAATTTTTGGAGCAATCAGACGTCATTTCTAATCAATACAAGACTGAATCAGTAGGATGTATGTCTATATATAAAAACAAGGCTATTTATGACAAGAAAAAAAGCAAGTTTTTTGAACCAGTTTTGACTTATTCTCTTGTCTGTCAGGTTTTTGACACTTTGTTTTCAGGATGTATGTAAACATTTTTATCTTTACTCTGCGATTTGCTTATAGGAACAAAACTTAAGTTTGATCTGTAACTACTGATTTTGTAAGGGATTGCGGCGTGACCATCCCCCCTGGGGGGTGATTTCTCGCTTTCTGTCTCTATGTCTCTCTCTGTATGTCTGGCGAGCGCACGCGCCCTACAGAGAAAATCTCTCAAAAAAAAAAAAAAAATTTGGTTTAAGTAAGTAGTGTAACCTTCTCCATAGCCACCAATTATAATTGGCACAATAATGTGTCTCAATTATAGACGAAAAACTTACTTTGAGAAGATGGTTAAGTAAAACCAGGCTTGACGTTTATTCCTATACTAAGAGAGTATTTGAAGGAAGGCTGAAGTTTATGAAAAAAAATCCAAATTGTAATTTAAAAAAAAGTGAAAAACAGTGCTTTTCTATACATCTTTTACTTGATCCTCATGATATACCTGTATGGGTTGGAATATATTCTCATTCTGTGATATGCATGAGAAAACTAAGACACAGAAAGGTTAAGTGCTTGGCCATAGTCACACAGGTATTTAATGTAAAGAGTTAGAATAAACTTCCATTTCCAATTGTGCTTTTGTTCTTTTGAGTGTTGTAAAAGTGATGTAAATATAGACTGATTTTCCATTCTCATATAGTACATGTTAAATCCAAAGTAGAAATATTATGTTAGCAGATAAATTATTATTTTTTAAAGAATCATTTATATTATTTATTATTATTATTTCTAAATTTGCTATAGGGCACCTGTGCTCACCAGAGAGAAAGAGCGGGTGGTGGGGAGTGATTGGAGACTCGAATCATGGTCTGCCATGGGTGAGTCTAGTATAGTGCCTTAAACACCATGCCACCTGCTGGCCCAAAATAAATTATTTTAATTCATAGTTGGCCACACTGCGTATGAGAGTGTCATGGTAAACTACAAAACTTGCCAAAGCAGTCATTTGAAGATATATTTAAGGAATATTTAATTTCTTGAATCCTTAGTTCATAAAATAAAATTTAAAATGACCTTGCAGTAATTACAACAGAAAAAAAATGATTTCAAACTTTTTACTCAGTGTTAGTGTATACTATATCTGAATTATCACAAATTCTAAATTAGTGGAGTTCATATTCTTAACCTAGGGTCCATGAAACAGTGGGCTTAAATTTGTATTTATGAAAATATCAGTGATCAGCGATTTTTGTTACACAGATTAGATTAACAGAGATAAAATAGTCAGTTTTAAAATACACATTTCCTTGAGGCCAGCAGGTGGCCTGGAGGTTAAAATCACACTGGGCACAAGTGTATGCATGCCCAAAACCCAAGGAGGAAAACGGAGAAGAGGGAATTTTGACATGGCCGTCTTCCCGGGGGTTGATTTCTTACTTTCCCTCTCATTGTATCTCTCTGTCTTTCCATCTCTCCGGTGAGTACATGTGCCTTGTGGCAAAAACCTTAAAAAAAAAATTATATGTGTGTATATGTGTGTGTGTGTGTACACTTCTCTGTGTATGTGTGTGTATATACACTTCTTATTCTCATACCTGAGACCGCTACTAGTGATATCAGATAATTAATTTCTCCTTTAAATATAGTTTCATAGGGCAGTGAAGGAAAGAAGGAGAAGCATTCATTCAAAAAAAAAAAAAAAAAGTGCTTCCTACACATTTCTTCTTCTTTTTTTTACTTTTTGTAATAAGATGCATGTGCTTGCCAGAGACAGACACAGACAAAGAGAGAGAAGAAAAGTGAGAAAGCACCCTGAGGGGAGATGACCGCCCTGCATGCCTTTCTTTTCTAATCTCGTCTCAGTGTTTTAGGTATTCAGGCACACGTGCCTGGCGTGATCCTCAAGCTGCCAAGTATGGGACTCACATCGCGCAGCTGACCACGTGGGATCTAGCTGCCGTAACCTCCACATCAGCCGTTGGCCCCATTTATTACTATGTGCCATGAACTATTTTGAGGAACCAAGAATTCAATAGCAGACAAAAAAGGCCAACTTCCTGCTTTTTGTGGAGTAGTATACTTTGTTGTGAGATTTACTGTGATTTATTTGTATATTGAAAATCTTTGTATTTTAATCACAGCAAAACGTGATCCTGAAGAAAGGGCATGAATCAAACATTTCTGAGCACCTCTGGGTTGTATATGAACAACTGTGTAATCGAGTTGTATTAAGATTTTCAGATTAGACCTGAACTCCAGATAGAGGTAAACTGTGAGAATGAATCTCTATAGATGTATCCTAGTAATTTGGAGGATTCTGACTGCACTAGAATCCTTCGAAACTGGTTAAAACTCCCATTGGCATTTCCTTTTGGTTTTCTGCAACTGTGGATTCCTGACAAACAAAGTCATTGTCCACTTTCAAGCTGGGGATGCTCTGGGCTAGAGTCTCACTATTTACTCTAGAGTTCAACAAGACCATGAGTGTCCTAAAGCTATTTCTAGTATTTGTCTGGTTAGCCTTTGAGAAATGACTATAAAGGAATCATAATACTGGTTACCAATTTTATGGGCATGCTTAAGACTCAAAGCACTGTTTTAAGCACTTTAATGATTATTCATTTATTTAAACCTTGAAACAGCCTTGTGAGGGAGGACATCCTTTCATAGATAAGGAAACTGGGGGGCTAGCTCCATAGCCTGCTAGTTAAGGTGGCTGGATCCACATGGCCAACTACATGGTTCAAATCCCAGCCCTGGCAGCTTAAAAAACACACAAGGCATATGTGTGCATATTCCTCAAATTCTGCCAGGATGGAAAAATGGGGGAGAAAAGATTGCACCACAATCAGCCCCATTGTGGGGTGATTTATTTCTTTCCCTTTCTTTCTCTGTCTCTCTCTGGCAAGTCCATGTGCCTTCTGACTTTTTTTCTTTTTAAGAATTATTTTATTTAACTTTATTTATTTATTTTAATTTGACCAGAAAGGGACAGAGCGAGAGAGCGATAAAGGGAAAGTGTGAAAGCAAGCTGCCAGGTCTGGCACTCGAACTGCAGTTGACCATGTGGGAATCCAGTGCCACCTGCCGGCTGAGTTTCCTTTTTATTAAAAATTGTCAGAAGATGAGGGCCTTGCTCTCACACTCTGCCCCTCTCTGGCTAAATTAAAATAATAAAAATAACTAAGTAAATAAATAAATAATAAAAAAATGGAGTCATAGAACCTAGATTCCTAACTAGTGAGTACTATAATTGAGATCTAAACTAAAGCAGTCTTGACTCTAGAGCTTTGCTCTTAACTACTCTATTATACTATGCTATAAAGAGACTATAAAGAGACTGTTACAAAGACTATAAAAAGAAACTAGCTTCTAAAATGTATTAATCAAATTAATGTTTCCTCCCTAAGCAAAGCCATATTTAAGACTCTGCCTGTGGTTGAATTTAAACATTTTGAGAAATCCTCTTTTGGAATTACCTGGGTCATGTCACTTAATTTCTCCGGGCATTATCCGTAAAATGAGGGGACAGATCTTTACCATTCAAAGGTAAATTGAATTTTTGGAGCAATCAGACGTCATTTCTAATCAATACAAGACTGAATCAGTAGGATGTATGTCTATATATAAAAACAAGGCTATTTATGACAAGAAAAAAAGCAAGTTTTTTGAACCAGTTTTGACTTATTCTCTTGTCTGTCAGGTTTTTGACACTTTGTTTTCAGGATGTATGTAAACATTTTTATCTTTACTCTGCGATTTGCTTATAGGAACAAAACTTAAGTTTGATCTGTAACTACTGATTTTGTTATGTGATTTTTTGTTTTTTGGAAGTTCTTTAATCTCTAGAACCTCAGTGGTTTTTTGTTTTTTCCCTCTATTAATAGATACCTAATATCCTCTTAGAAATATCCTCTTAGGATGTTAATCTCTATAATAAAGACATAATTAAGAGGATCAAAGGAGAATGCATGTAAAGTACTTAACAAATATTAGTCTTTCTTCAGCCCTTCTATTCCAACACTAAAAACAACAGTGGCAGTGACAGTTCTTTTGTAATTTGAGAACTTATAAGTACTTTCTCAATATGTGATTTGGTCTTTACATGTTATAGTTTTTTTTAATGTAATTGTTCATTTAACTCTTTTTTTAAAAAGAGAGATTTTTGCTATAGGGCACATGTGCTCGCCAGAGAGACAGAGATAGAAAGCAAGAAATCACCCTCCAGAGGGTATGGCCACACCACAGTCCCTTCTCTTCCATTCTCCTCTTGGGATTCTGGACACACACACACACACACACACACACACACACACACGGCGTGAAATTTAAGCCGGCGGGTCTGGGACTTGAACCGTGGTGGACCACGTGGGAGTCCAGTGGTGTAACCATTATGTTATATGCTGGTCCCCATTTAACTTTAACTGTTATTCTCATAGTGAGTCATTTATTTACATGAACTGAGATATTGATCTTTATAACAATTTAATTCACTCTTTTATTAATTTTCTTATTGGCTTGTTTAGCATTATAAACCTCTTACCTACTTTTAACCTCTTCATGGCAGTTAAAAACTTTTGCTTTTGACAGTAATTTCTCCTCTTACATTTTTTCTTAAGCTTAACTTAGGCAAAAATGATGTTTGCCTAAATTAATTTTTCTTATTATTTTGTTATAATTAGGACTATTCATATTTATTCTGACCCTAGAAAACTGATTCTGCTATAAAATCAACTTATAGCCTTAAAACAAATGCTCTTACAAGTTGAAAAATGTTGTATTTATGCTACAGTGAAGCCTCCCTACATCCAGAAACCATATAAGAGAACAATGTTTCTATTATATCTTTGTATAGTTCAGTGTCTTTTTTTTTTCTTTTAGGTTTTTGTCACAGGGAGAGCAAGAGACAAAAGACACAGAGAGGGAAAGCGAGAAAGCACCCCCTAGGGGTGATAGCCACCATCCATTCTCCTCTCAGAACTTTGGGCACAGGCACACACACACCCAGTGTGATTGTCAAGCAGGTCCAGGACTGTAGTCGGCCATGTGGGAGTCCTGCATCTTAACCATTACACCACCTGCTAGCCCCTCGATGTCTTAAAAGAATTATAAATTTAACTGAAGGATACCTTTTAGAAATTTTAAAATTTCCTCATCTAGAAAATGAAGGAAGGCGTGGTTAGAGACTTGCCTGAGATCACAAATTTATCGCTAAAGTTGGAGCAAAAATTATGATTTCCTTATTTTAAGACAGGCCTCTTTCTATCATACTAACTTTAGGGGGCAGATTGACATGGATTTTTGTTACATTCTTTCTTCTTTTGCCAGTGTCACTGTGTATCAATCATAATGATTTAATTTGGAGAACAATTTCAAGAATAAGATCAGTATTGCATGGAAACATTGTTTAGTTTCTAGGGATGTGTATGTCTTAAGCTTTTTTTCTTTCTTCCTTTGTTTTTTTTTTTGTTTTCCTCCCTGGTCCCCTATCTTTCTTAAACTCCCTATTTTGTTGTCTAGGATAGTAAATGAGAGCCGACAGGTACTCCAGGAACCTGATTTTGCTCAGTCACTCCTAAGGGATCCAAATACTCCTATTATAAGAAAGTCAAGGGGAACTTCTACTCAAGGAACATCCACACATGCTTCTTCCACTCAACTGGCCATGGTGGATGACCAAAGAAGCAAAGCAGGGAGTGTCCACAGCAAAGTGAGCAGCTACCACGGCAGCCTCCACAGATCACGTGACGGCAGGTAAGTCCTGTTCACAAGCCTAGTTTATCTCATATGTTGGATCATGGTCAGACAGCTTATAGCAAAAGAGTAGCCAATTCTGAAGTAAAAGTTAAATAATATATTTCTTTTTGGGGGAGAGGTTTTTGCTATAGGGCGTGTGTGCTCACCAGATAGAGAGACATAGAGACAGAAAGCGAGAAATCACCCCCCAGGGGGGATGGTCACGCCGCAATCCCTTCTCCTCCATCCTCTTGGGATCTTGGGCATGCATGCACACGCGCCCTGCGTGAGTTTTAAGCCACCGGATCGGGGACGCGAACCACGTCGACTACGTGGGAGTCCAGCGACATAGCCATTACGCTAACTGCTGGTTCCCAAAGTTAAATAATATTAAGCCTTTGAACTTTGCTAAACATGGGGGTCCTTCAAAAAATTCATTGGAATTGGCCCCATAGCTCAGTGGTTAAGAAAACTAGATTCCACATGGCTGACTGTGCTTCAAATTCCAGTCTTGCTGTTTAAAAAAAAAAAAAAAATGTGTGGGGGCCAGCAGGTGGCATGATGAGTAAGGCACTGGACTCCCACATGACCGACATAAGTTTGAGTCCTGGATCCAGAGGCTTGAAACTTACACTGGATGCATGTGTGTGTGTGCCTAAAATCCTGAGAGGAGAGTGAAGAAGAAGGGATTGTAGTATGGCCATTCCTCTAGACAGTGATTTCTCACTTTCTCTCTCTCTCTCTGTCCCTCCAGCGAGTGCACACTCCCTATAGCACAAATCTCTCTAAAAATAATGCATACTGGACACATGTGGGTATGTGCCTGTAAGTCCTGATAGGCTGGAGAAATGGAGGAAAAAGGATTGCATTGTGACCTCACCCCAGCAGAGAGTTCTTTCTCTGTCAAGTATGCATTGCTTTCTGACAATTAAAAAACAAAACAAAACAGAAACTACAGAGGACTGACTCCTGGTGGTTAAAGCAGCCAGATCCCACATGGCCAACCTTATGGTTCCAGTCCAGGATGCAGCACACACCCAAAAATTCCAAAAAGTGGAAGAAAGGGATGAGAAGGATTGCAGTATGACCATCCCCTGTCAGGAGTGCTTTCTCCTCCTTCTCTCTCTTTCTATCTCTTTCTCTGGCAAGCGTGCATGCTCTCTAGCAAAAGAATAAGAAAATCCATGGAAAAACAAAATACGAGTTTATTTTGGTGCAAAAAGATTTTGAAATCCATTCGTAGTTTTTTCATAGTGCTCATTTTCCTTGAACTTTTTGAAGACCCCCTCATAAAGTAGTCCCACATTATGGTTAGACTTAAAGCCTCAAGCAAGTCAGAGTTTAGACTTGATGCAAGAAGCAATACAGAGTTGTTATAGGGGATTGAGCTGGGAGAAGGTAAAAGGGATTGTAGTGTGGCCATCCCCCTGGGCAGTAATTCCTTTTCTAAGTTGAAAGTGATTATTTTAGTAAGAGTAGTAGAATCTCTGCCCTATCAGGCAGTGTGCTGGGCTCTGGGAATAGATGACTTCGGCGTGACCCTTGCTCTTGTAAGATCACAGTCTGTTTAAGAAAGATAGTGTAGGCAGTGTGGTGGTTAAGACCGTGGGTTTGGAATGAGAGGCCTCAATTTCTTCGTCTGTAAAATGGAAATAATAGTATCTGCCTCTTTAGTAATGTCGTAAAAATTAAATGAGATGGGGCCAGCAGATGGCATAGTGGTTGCATTGCTAGATTCCCACATGGCTGACCATGGTTCAAGTCTCGGACCCAATAGCTTGAAACTCACACGGGGCACATGTGCATGCGTATCCAAGATCCTGGGAGGAAAACGGAAGAGAAGGTATGTGGCATGGCCATTCCCCCGGGGTTATTTCTCGCTTTTCCTCTCACTGGCTCTATCTCCATGTGCCCTAAGGCAAAAACCTCTTTTAAAAAAAAAAAAGGCAGAACAATGCCTATCTCAGTAACTACCTGATATCAGTATTTATTACTTAAGTGTAAGGAAATAATGGAAGTAAAATCTAAGTATGATAGTATTGTCCAAGGGTTGACATTTTCTATAATGAGCCTGATAGTAAGTATTTTAGACATTGTGAGTCCTGTGGTCTGTCTCTATTCCAACTATTCAGTTCTGCTATTGAAGCTTGAAGGCAGCCATAGACAATATGCAGTCTAATGGAAATGGCCATGTTCCAATAAAACACCATTTACAAAAATAGAAAGTTCAGGGAACCAGCAGTTAGCGTAATGGCTATGTCGCTGGACTCCCACGTAGTCGACTGCGGTTCGTGTCCCGGACCCGGTGGCTTAAAACTCACGCCGGGCGCGTGTGCGTGCGTGCCCAAGATCCCGAGAGGAGAATGGAGGAGAAGGGATTGCGGCGTGACCATCCCCCCTGGGGGGTGATTTCTCGCTTTCTGTCTCTATGTCTCTCTCTGTCTGTCTGGCAAGCGCACGCGCCCTACAGTGAAAATCTCTCCCAAAAAAAAAACAAAAAACAAAAATAGAAAGTTCAGATTTTTATTTTGTTTAACTTCATTTATTTATTTACTTATTTTAATTTGATCAGAGTGGGACAGAGTGAGAGTGGGAGAGAGAGAGAGAGAGAGAGAGGAAGAGAAAGTGAGAAAGCAAGCTGCCAGGGTGCCAGGGATGGGACTCAAACTGCGGTCAGCCATGTTGGAGTCCAGTGCCCTTAACCACCATGACATCTGCCAGCCCCAAGAGTCCAGATTTGACCATTGGGCCATAGTTCGCCACTTCCTGTTTACTAGATACAGTAGTAGCATAGAGGAGGGAGTAATTAATCCTTGTGGTTTCAGAAAAAGCTTCACAGAGATGTTTAAGAAAATTCTGGTTGGGAACCAGCAGTTAGCGTAATAGCTATGTCGCTGGACTCCCACATAGTCAACCGCGGTTCGTGTCCCGGACCCGGTGGCTTAAAACTCACGCCAGGCGCGTGTGCGTGCGTGCCCAAGATCCCGAGAGGAGAATGGAGGAGAAGGGATTGCGGCGTGACCATCCCCCCTGGGGGGTGATTTCTCGCTTTCTGTCTCTATGTCTCTCTCTGTCTGTCTGGCGAGCGCACGCGCCCTACAGTGAAAATCTCTCCATTAAAAAAAAGAAAATTCTGGCTGTGGACTTCTTGTTAAATTTGAATTTAAGAATTTGATACTGCTTTGGAACTTTGCTATTGCAAAGGCTTGAGGATCCTAATGGCAGTGGGAAGAGCAAGAATCTACCTAAAAGGTATTTAGAAAGAAGAGATGATAAGAGTTTATGATTAATATTTAGCAGCTGGAGAAAAGGAACATGTCAAAGATTTTTTTTTTTTAATTTCTAGTTTGGGAAATTGAAATAATTAGAATTCAGATACCTAAAATTGGGAGCGTTTTATGTTCACCTTAAAGCATCTGTGTTTCTACAGCTATCTTATACATTGTCAGTCTAAGTCCAGCCTTTTTCAGTTTTTACCCTGTCCTCCTAGTATAGAATGTGATTACTCTATTTTTTCATCTTCTGTCTTTTCTTCCCTACTTGTTTCCTTTTTCTCCTCCTTACTTGGTCAGCTACCCTGAGTTTTAAAAACATCAATCTTTCGGGGCCGGCAGGTGGTGTGGTGGTTAAGGACGCTGGACTCCCAGGCCAACTGCGGATCGAGTCCTGGACCTGGCGGCTTGCTTTCTCTCTCTCTCTCTCTCTCTCTGTCTCCCCCTGGTCAAATTAAAATAAATAAATAAAGTTAAATAAAACAATTCTTTAAAAAAAAATCAATCTTTCATTTTGACTTACCTTTCATCAATTTCTTTACCCTTACCTTGCCAGATTTTTTTAGTGAACACTTTGAATATTTCCTTCCCACTTTTCTGATTTTCTTCCCGTGTAAATGTAATCTTTTTTTTCTCCTCCTTACCTCCCTAAACTTTATCCTAAATCACCAATGACCTTTTTACGATTACATTAAAAAGTCCTTTCTCTTTTCTACCTTCTTTCCTTCACTTAGCATTCCTATGTGATAAACAGTCTTCTAAGTGCTGGGGATGCAGAGATGGGAGATAGAGGAGGAAGCCATCAATTACAATATACTTTAACATGTGTAATGAAAGTATGCACTGGATGCTTTCGGATTCCAGAGAAGAAAACCATGTAAACTTATGGAAAATCGGAGAAAGCTTTGCAAAAGAGATGACACTTGTGCTTGGAATAAAGTTGAAAGGAGGCTGGTGGTAATTAAAGACAAGGAGACAGACCCAGCCTCTGTGGCATAGTGGTAGCATACCACCTGAGGAGCTGAGAGCCACATGCTAACTGCAGTCTGTGCGTCCGACTAGGATGCTGAGCGTGTGTCAGCTTGCACCGTACCAGGAGCGTACACACGCCCAGCATCCTAGCCGGTTGGAGATTGGAGGAAGGGGATCACGACGACATACCTGAGCCCTGAAGAAGCTCTTCTCTCTCATGTGCGCACTCACATGTTACCACGAATAAAAAATAATGTATAAAGAAATGACAGGGTCCGCCTGTGCCCTTGTAGTTAGTGACTGGATCCAACATGGCCAACAGTGTGGTTCAAGTCCTAGACCCTGTGGCTTGAAAAACACACGGGGCAGAAGCGTGTGTGTGCCCAAAATCCCAGAAGGAGGGGGAAACATAGGAGAAGGGATTGCATCATGACGATACCCCTCGAGGGGTGCTTTCTGACCTCTCTTTCTCTATCTCTCTATCTGTTTCTCCAGGGAGCATATGCACTCTCTAGAAATTTTTTTAAGAGAGAGACAAAGAAACAGGATATACAGAGGCAAGTAGAACAAGCAGGCAGTTAGGTACCTGACAATGGCTAAAGTATAGAATATATGTTTGTGTAATTGTAAGAGATGAAATCATGCTGAGGGTTTAAATTTTTCACCGACAAGAGTGAGAAACTGTTACAGGACTTTAGCCATTGGAGTGATAAACTCAGGATAGGAAAGAAGATTGTATGAAAGACCAGTTAGGAAGTTTCTACAGTAATATAGGGGTCCTAATTTAAGACATTATTGAAGAAAAAGGAAATCAGAGAGTCTTATGAAATATACTTTTCAGCATTATTGAACATTTGGCACTATTGGGCCCATCCTTTTCAATGACAAAACAATAATTAATTATAGTACAACTCCTGTGTATGAACCATTCTATGTATAAAGCCATATGCCGAAGAAAAATAAGATAAAATTTCTGCATTCTAGAATCATATAACCTTATAGGAATGATTGGACATTTGCATGTAAATTAATTAAATAATAGCACAAGCCAGGATATAATTAAAACAGTGAGTGATGATAGATGTGGTAGAATTTTAGGAAAAAGATCAGATTGATCTATGAAAATATCTTAGAGGAGATAAATAGGGTCAATGACTAAGAAAAGATAAGTTCATCTGAGAATTTCTGAAAGTAGTTGAAAGTAGGAAATTTTGGCCACTATAGTCTAATTGAAACCAGAGCACAGATTTTAAAAATAATTAAAATAATCAGTATAAAGTATTTGGTAATTAAAATTGTCAGATAGAACCCTTGCATCATAATGAAAAAAGAACAGACTAAACACAAGGCTTTGGTAGATACTTATAGTATTAATATAGGAAGAACAGTGCACATATGATTCATAAAAAGTGTTTATACATACAAGGGAATCTATAAAAGTAGAGTGTCATGAAACTAGAGAATAGATTCTGACTTTCAGTAATAGCCTTTCTTACCTTTCTCCTTAATCAACTTACACCCATCCTTTGAGGCCTGCATAATTTTAACTTCTTTTCAGTTAATTTATTGCTTTTTATGTATTTAATTTGAAAGTTTGTTTCTCCTGAGAGAGAGGCACCCACAACAGATTCCACCCCCAGCACCAGCCATCTTGAATCACGGCACGTATGTGCGTGCCCCAGTATACATAGGGAGTCCCTGGGATTGGGAACCCAGAACTTCCCCAAGTGGGTCCAGTCTTGCTGAGCGTTGTATCACTACTGCACCACCATCTGCTGCTTCATTTTTTAATTTTTATTATTCTTTTAGTTATGACCTATTTTCAGTGACATTGTCTTTCCTCAGTTCAATTTGCATCTTCTGGAGAATGAGAACAAGGTACCTTATGTCTCTGTAGTTCTCCACAGTACTCAGCACAGTACTCTATATATATACATATATGTGTGTGTCTACACACACAAATCTATCAAATAAACAACAACTTTAAAAGTAACGGGGGCATTTCCCAGAAATTCAGGACCTCAAGGTACAAGAACAGCCTACAGATGCGTTCTGTTATGTGGCACATGAATGCTCATATTGCTGGACCCTGTGCCATACCTAGACCTTTAGAGCTGATTTGAGAGATTTCAAGACCATATTGAACCTAAAAATCTGAGCAGGAATTTTCATAATTCGTGGAGACCTCCTTCTACCTAAGTCCGTTTTGAACTTTGCATGTTAACATGACACTATCTGTTGGCCATCCCCTTGTCATCAAATGTATCTTGGCAGTGGGATCACCCACACATTCTGGTCCAGACTCCTTGATGGATAATTATTGCTCTCTGTGCTATGTCAAATAAGAAATGTACCTATACATAATGGGTGGTCTGAAAAGTCAAGGTACGTTTTTGCATAGAAAATATGTCATGACTGTTCTGACAACTCAATATTTGTCACCTTCAAAGAGTAAGTAGTTAGTAGCGTGGGTAGAAGAGGAAGCAGATGAGTAGGAGGTGGAGGTTTGAGAGTGAATGATTAGGCTGGAAACAGGTGACATGGAAGGGAAAGCTAGGGAGTGAACAATGAGATACTAGCGAAACTATGGAAACTATGATTAATTATTTAGATTAATGGTAGCAAATAGTATAGAAAACCAAAAAGAGTAAGTCGTCTTCAAGATGTTTTTTGTTTTGACTTTGGAATACACTATATTATCTTTTTAACAATAGCAGCAAATTAAACATTCTAAAAATTGTTTTATGGGAACCAGCAGTTAGCGTAATGGCTTTGTCGCTGGACTCCCACGTAGTCGACTGCGGTTCACGTCCCGGACCCGGTGGCTTAAAACTCATGCCGGGCGCGTGTGCGTGCGTGCCCAAGATCCTGAGAGGAGAATGGAGGAGAAGGGATTGCGGCATGACCATCCCCCCTGGGGGATGATTTCTCGCTTTCTGTCTCTATGTCTCTCTCTGTCTGTCTGGCGAGCGTGCCCTATAGCAAAAACCTCTCCAAAAAAAAAATTGTTTTATGTAAGCTTATATTAAAATTAATGCACATTTTAATATTATATATTAGAGTAGAAAGTTACAGTGGTTTAGATTATTGTCAAAATATGAATTGGGAGGGGCAGATGGTAGCATAACAAATAACACTCTTGGGAAGTGTCATGGTTTGGATTAGAGTTTATCCTTTGAAGTTTCATGTTTCAGAATTTGATCTTGGTGGGTAAGTTGATTGGCTGTTCCCCAGAAATTCATGTGTTAGAACTAGATTGTATTGGTATGTGAAAACTTAATTTCTTCATGGCATCCCAGGGTGAGGCCTTTGGATGTGAAGTCATTAGGGGTAAGGCCTCTATTTAAGCAGGTGGAATGAGACCAGAACAGCAGAGAGAGAGAGAGAGAGCCACACGCATTCAGACCATGTTCTGCTTAAAGTTCTGCCTTTGGCCATTTTGTGATGCCCTTGAACTTAATAACCACCAGAATTTTGAGTTATTAAATCCTATTTCTCATAATTCACCAACCTTATGTATTTCTGTTATCAGCACAAAAATAGATTAAGATGGCAAAGTTCTGGGCTTGGGTCAGGAGACTTTTTGATTATTCTAGACATGTACATATCCATGATCTGGGACTGGCTGAGGCTGAGAGTGGATCATGGTATCAAGACCCTGTTGAAGTGTGCTCACTTTTTCTCTCTTAGAAGAAGTAAATATATAAAAAAAATTTTAATTAAAGAATTATTTATTAATTTTATTTATTCATTCATTTATTTTAGTTTGACCAGAGAGAAAGGGAAGAAGGAAAGTGGGAAAGCAAGCCATCAGATCCAGGACTCAAACCGTGGTCGGCCACATGAGTGTCCAGCACCTTAACCACCACACCACCTGCTGGTCCCCAATTTATAAACTTTTAAAAAAGCTAAAGTTGGGGGGTAACCTGTGACCTGGTGGTTAAGGTGACTGGATCCCATGTGGCCAATTGTGCAGTTTGAATCCCAGACCTGTTGACTTGAGAAACACATTGGGTGTGTGTATGTACATGCCAAAAATCCCAAAAGGTTGGGAAAAAAAAGAGATGGTATTGTGGCATGAGTGTGCTCCATGTGGAAGGGGGTTTGGTGCTTTCTTGTTTTCCCTCTGTCTTTCTCCCTCTCTCTTTCTCCTTCTGGCGAGCACATGCGCCTTCTGACAGATTATTTTTTCAAGTAACAAAGATAAATTTGGTAATTCCTACATACACAGTTGAGATTAAACACTATAAGTAAATGTATTTTTCTTTGTAGTTGATATCCTTAGGCAGTTGTACTTATCAAGAATTTCTTAGGAATAGCCATATATGTCACTTAAATAATTGAACATAATTAATTGATATAGTAATTTTTTAAAGAATTATTAAATTGAATTAATTAATTAATTAATTTTAATTTCATCAGAGAAGGATAGAAAGCAAGAAAGAAGAGAGAGAAAGAAGGCAAGCTGCCAGGTCCAGGACTCGAACTGCAGTCATCCAGTGCCCTTACACCACACCACCTACTGGCCCCAGTATAGTAATTTTTTAAAAGTATTATTTATTTAATTTTACTTATCAATATTATTATTTTTAAATTTGCTACAGGGAATGCTTGATCACCAGAGAGAGACAGAGAGAGGGAAGGTGAGAAAGCAAGTCACCAGGTCTGGGATTCAAACCACTGTTGTCTATGTGGGAGTTCAGCACTCCAACCACCATGCCACCTGCTGGCCCAGTAATTTTTGTAATGAAAAATAAGTTCTTTAAGTGTGTAACTCAAAGAGTTAGAATTTACTTTAGAAGATACCCAGTTTATATTTTTAAATAATGATTTGTTTCTCATTTTGCTTTTATATAATTACTAGAACAGTGCATCTTAATTTGCCCTTTTTATTTGTCATATTTATTAAAAATAGGTTCTTGAGAAGCCATTGAGAGTCTAGAGATCTCCAAATCATCTGGCACATTTGGAAATTGGAAAAGTTGGGGAAATCTTCTACTCCATTTTAGGACAGTGATCATTATGTAAAATAATAATTAAACTAAAATAACATTGTGAAAGGTTTTTATCTCCAAATATCGTGATTATTTTATCAAAACATGCCGTACAGATTTAAAACTATTTCAGTCCTAAATGTAGAGTATCTTTTTTTTCCCCCACTCAATATACTTATAGCAGTTTCTTGTGAGATATTGATTTCAGATCATTTAAGGGACAGTAATACTTACCTGATAAAGTTATTAGAATTAAATTACACAGGGTTTTTTTTGTTTGTTTGTTTGTTTTAATTACCACAGGGTGCATTCACTCATTGGAGAGGGACAGAGAGAGAAAAAGTGAGAAAACATCAGTCGCTTCATTTCTCCCTTCTTCTGGGATTTTTTTGGCAAGCACAGAGAGCATCCAGCATGTTTTTCAAGTTGCTGGGTCTAGACTCAAACCTTACAGTGGGCCTTGTGGGGCCCAACCACTTTAACCACCACTAGTCTGTGAAATGTCTCAGTGGGCCTTGTGGGGCCCAACCACTTTAAGAATCACTAGTCTGTGAAATGTCTTTTTTTTTTTTCAACTTTCTGTTTTCTTCTATTTTTTTTAATAATTATTTTATTTAACTTTATTTATTTATTTTAATTTGACCAGAGAGGGACAGAAAAAGAGAGAGAAAGTGAGAAAGCAAGCTGCCAGGTCTGGGACTCGAACCGCGGTCGGCTATGTGGGAGTCCAGCTCCCTTAACCAACACACTACCTTCCGACCCCTGTGAAATGTCTTTTAACGAATAAGAATTAAATAATTTTATTCATTAACATGACAAATTTAAAAATATTTAAATATGCATCTTTTGGACCAACTGATGATATAGTGATTAATGTGGCTGGATCCCATGTGGCTGACTACGCAGCTTGAAAAACACATGGGGTGGGACCAGCAGATGGTGTAATGGTTCTGTCGCTGGATTCCCACATGGCCAACCGCAGTCTGAGTCCCAGACATGGCAGTTTGAAACTCACACTGGGCGTTTATGTGGGCATGCCCAAAATTTCTAGAGAAGACTGGAGGAGAAGGGATTGTGACAATGGCCATCCACTCTGGCCACTTATATTTAAATATAAAATGTAAGTTTTAAAGATTAAATCATAAATTTTGTTGTAATTATTGTTATGAAGGTTGTTACATGAATGCTTTTTGACAACCAATAGCCCTTCAGCTGCTTGTGATGATAACTTTTTTTTAAAAATAGAGATTTTGCCTATAGTGTGCATGCATTCGCTGGAGAGACAAAGAGAAAGAAAGTAAGAAATCACCCTCCAGGGAGATGGCCATGCTGCAATCCCTTCTCCATTTTCCTCTCAGGATTTTGGGCACACATGCATGTACATGTGCCCAAAATCAGTTTTAAGTTGCCAGGTCTGAGACTCAACTACGTGGTCATAATTAACTATGTGGGAATCCAGCAACATAACTATCACACCATCTGCTGGTTCTGACGATAACTAAAAATACCAAAAAATCAGGACCAGTAAATGGCATAATGGTTAGTTACATTGCTGTACTCCCACATAGGTGACCACAGTTCAAGTCCCAGACCCAGTGTCTTAAATCTCATGCTGGGCATGTGTGTATGTGCCCAAAATCCAGAGAGGAGAGTGGAGGAGAAGAGATTGCAGTGTGGCTATCCCTCCTAGGGGGTGATTTCTTGCTTTCTGGTAAGCACATGTACTCTATAACAAAAATGTCTCAAGAAAAGAAAAAAAAAAAAACTAAAAATTCAACTTATTTTAGATATATTACTTAAAAATATATTTACATTATAAGTTATACTCAGTTTTCTTTGAGCTTTATTTAAAAATTTTTTTTTAATTTTTATTTAATTTTTTTGTTGTTGTTGTTGCTATAGGGTATGTGCGCTCACCAGAAAGACAGAGAGAGACAGAGAGACAGAAAGCGAGAAATCAACCCCTGGGGGGGGGGAATATCCCCCCCATGATCCATTGGGGGGGAATATCCACGCCATGATCCCTTCCCCTCCATTCTCCTCTTGGGATCTTGGGCATGCAAACACACACTCCCAGCGTGAGTTTAAACTGCTGGGTCCGGGACTCAAACCACGATAAACTACATGGGAGTCCAGTGACATAGCCATTACGCCAACTGCTGGGCCCGAGCTTTATTATTTTGAATTAAATACTTTCTATATTAGTTTGAGTATGAACAGAAAATATCTTAGACAAATATTTTTTGAGATACTGAGGATCAAAAGATAAATAAGATATGGTCCTTACCCTCTAAGAAAGAGCTCGCTATAAAGCCAGAAAGAGTGATAAATAACATTATTAGCTCTATAAGCCAAAGACTCATAAAACAAAATTATAATTGATTTTCCTGTCCTCGACTGGCTAGAGCTAATAAAATCTCATTCTTCATGGCAGAGAATTTTGTTTTATGTATTCTTGCCTCTGATGGGGTTTAGTGAGTCAGGATTGCAACAAAAGACAATTTAACAGCTCCCACTGCTACCTTTCCAGGTAAGGACGGTAGTGAAGGAGCTTGCAGTAAGCAAGCAATGCAGCCCAGCTGACTACCCAAAGCTGGGTCTTAGGCTAGG
The DNA here is from genome assembly GCF_000334495.1 of Tupaia belangeri chinensis. Lineage (NCBI taxonomy): Eukaryota > Metazoa > Chordata > Mammalia > Scandentia > Tupaiidae > Tupaia > Tupaia belangeri. Next base: position 461,191 of record NW_006159863.1, on the reverse strand, counting down.
AGTATAGAGAATTGGCTTTGGCAGGAAAGTAAGTTACAAAGTGTTGTAAGTGGGATAATTTCCCAGGAGATGCAGCTTCTATGAAAGAGCATCTTCAGAGCCTTAAGCCCTAATGGAAAGTAATTAAGATTATTTCCAGGTGGTTAATTCAGCTCTTAACTGGGCCTTCAGCAAAGATGCTGTCAGCACGTACTATCATCATTGCTGGCCAATTCATCCGTTCGTTTGTTTGTTTGTTTGTTTGTTTGTTTTTTAAGATTACATTTATTTATCCATTAATTTCATATGTCCCCTCTTCCAAACCTAGTCTTTTAGTGAAATCTGAGTTTGTTCTGCTACTGACTGTAACCAGTCTTCTAGATTCCCAGGGGCAATGCCACATTTCTTCTCTTGTTCTTAGAAGAAACAATGGAACCTCTTTCAGAACCCACCTCATTGCTGGACCTCTTTTGCCTGAGGAAAGTACTCATACTTAATGTGGCATTGCTTAGTGCGAGCTTTTGTCCTTTTGTGGAGAGTAAGACCTAAATTCTGAACCTGAGAGGATTATCTCCCCTATTTCAATAATTTAGTGATGTTAATTAAGTTACCATAAATAAAAAATTTGTTATTACATTTTTTAAAGTTTTGTTTATTTCTTCCATAAGAAAAAGAGCTACAGGTGTCCCTAACAGGGTTCCCCCGCCGCGATCCAGTGCCAGCCGCAGACATCCATATCGGGGACAGGTGCATGTGTCCAGGGGCCTGGTTGTGTTACTGTGCCACCACACAGCCTCAGGTTCTTACTTCCCAATTGTTGGTCCCTAATAAAAGTAGTAAAACTTTCTAAGTGCTGGGGTCAGCAGGTGGTGTGGAGGTTAAAGTGATGGTTCCCACATGGCTGACTGTGTGACTAGAGCCCCCGACTCAGCGACTTGAAAATCACACTGTACGTGTGTGCCTGGTGCCCAAGATTCCAAGAGGAGAAGGGATTGCAGCATGGCCATTTCCCCAGGGGGTGATTTCTCACACTGCCCCCCTCTGTCTCTTTGGCAGCTGTACGTACCATATAGGAAAAATAATAAATAAATACATGTTAATTTCTAGTGTATTCTGTTACCCACTTTAAAATAAACTCTCCTATGTCAGGTACACGCCCTGCAGCTACAGAGGAATGGAGGAGAGACTACCTCACGGCAGCATGTCACGACTGACGGATCACTCCAGGCATAGTAGTTCGCATCGGCTCAATGAACAGTCTCGGCATAGCAGCATCCGAGACCTCAGTAATAATCCCATGACTCACATCACACACGGCACCAGCATGAACCGGGTCATTGAAGAGGATGGGACCAGCGCTTAATTTGTCTTGTTTAAAGCGGAAAACTTGTGCTGTTTGAAAAGCAGATTTTATTCTTTGCCTTTGCATTACTGATTGCTGTAACTCCCTGTTATCATGCTTTCGGTCAGGTGCAGATTATATTTATTGGAAAGATAAATTTTTGCTTTTTATATTGCATCAATCTCAGAACATCAAGGGCATCCAAAACACTAAAAAAATCATATCATCACAAAAATGATTCTTCTTTCTAGGTTACGAAGAGATAATTATTTGTCTGGTAAGCATTTTTATAAATGCGCTTATTTTATATTTAGAGAAATCCTAAATGTGTGGTGACTGCTTTGTAGTGAACTTTCATATAATACGAACTAGTTGTGAGTTAAAATTCTGGTAGCTCTGTTAATAAAATTTCAGACTTAAGAAATTTTCTATGCAAGGTTTATTTCTCAGATGAACAGTAAGACTTTGTAGTTTTATTTCCACTAAGTGAAAAAAAGAACTGTGTTTTTAAACTGTAGGAGAATTTGATATATCAGCAAGGGTATTAGCTAATAGCATATAAGTGCAACAGAAGGATCTGATTAGTGGATGAAACGTTCTCTCAAAATTCTATCAAAATTATCTTCATCCAGAGATATTTAGGGTTTGGGTTAGCAATGGAATAAAAAGCAGAGATGGGACATTTTTCCTCCTATAATTGTGTTGTTTTTTTTTTTACTTTTGTAAATATTACTTTTACTGGCTGTGTTTTTATAACTTATCCATATGCATGATGGAAAAAATTTTAATTTGTTGCCATCTTTTCCCATGTAGTAATATTGATTCATAGAGAACTTCCTGTTCAGATCTGCTCTGTGGAGGTATGTAATTAGATAAGCATCACACATTATGAGGGTGTTTGTGGTAACCACAATTACAAACGGCAAAATACTTTCTCTGTATTCATCGTTGTATTTTTTGACACTGAGATGTGACTTTGCCAAAGCCACCCGACCTCGGTATCCAGGCTCCTCCCATAGTGAGTTGATTGTCTGCATTTGCATTGTCCAGGGGCCAGTAGACCACAGCTTTTGTCCCACATTCTTATTTCCAGTTTCTGGATCATTCTTGTTTACAGCTGAAATATATATAACCTAAGTCAAAGTGGTGATTAAATTTGGGTATTTGAAAATCATTTTAGCTAACTGGAGCATGATTCGTCTTGTGAATATATTTTAACCTTAAAAATATCTAGTCTAAAATGTTTGGCATTGTATCTTGTAATGTTTAAATAATTTACAATATGAACTGTGAACTTTATTAGGCATGAAATTGATCAGAATGGAAAAGCAAAATTCTGGAAAATGCTAGATGTGTTATATAGAAAAGCATGTCTAAACAAGTGGTCCTCAACCTTGACTGCAGGTAAGAATCTCTTGGGGAATCTACTGATATCACACACTTGCCTTTCCTTCAGCTGGGTACTGGTCATTGGTTTGTTTGTTTGTTTGTTTCTCTAGCTGATTCTAATCTGCAGCCAGGATTGAAATTCACTGTTTTAAACTAGCTTGTCCCTGGTGATGACCTGATGACACTGTATTATATTACGTGAAGATCTAGCTGAATTCAGTGTTATGCTTTCACTTCATTACCTAATATACAGTTTTTTTCCACTTTATTGTCCATTATAAAATTCCAACTTCAATGCCCTTTTTCTTGATTTTCTTATTCTGTAAGTTGAAGGCAGTAGGACTATAAAACCTGTATGGGTAAAAATACCACAGCTGATTCTTCCACATGTAGTCCAAGAATCACACTTGGAAAAATATTCGAGACTCTGTAGGAGCCTGGCTCTGCTATGTGCTAGTTTTTGACCTTTTGTAATTCTGTCTCTCTGAGCCTCAGTTCCCTTGTTTGTAAATGAAGATTGAAGATAAATTACTATTTACCTACCTCAAAAACTTAAGATCAAATAAAAAAAATACAAAAACTCTTTGAAAACTGTAAAGCATTGTGAAATATAAGGGATTAAGATGATTGAGGATTTAAGAGATTTGTTTGAAGACTATTATGGTACATTTCTTGACATATGTTTAATTCATATGTACTTTTCTCTCTTACCCCTTAAAACAAAAAGTACCAAGAAATGAAATGCTGGTAAAGAAGCTTTCATCAGGTAGAAGTCCATTTTCTTATAGTAGTAATTCATTTGTATATCATGTTGTTTCTTCCAAAGTGTATGTATCTTTTTTATTTTTGAAGTTTTTTCTTCATAGGTTGCATGTACTTGCCACACACACACATATATATATATATATGAATTTTATTATTTATTCTTAAAATAATATTTGAACATTTAGCCTAAGATGTTTTTTCCTCTGGCTTCATTGTTTTTCTCCTTGAAACTGGAGTTAGCATTCAAGACAGGCTGGGTCGGAACTTCCTCATAGCTGACAATTAGTAAATCTTTTCTCTGAAGGCCAAACTTACAACTCATTTACAAATAAATCAATAATTCATGAAACTTTTGTCTGAGAATTTCTTCTGAGAACAGCATGAGAGAATCAAAACAAACACAAACAAAAATAAGAAATTAAAATAGAAGGTACCAGTTTGAGCTCAAAGATGTTGTCACCCATCACCATCTGCATTATATTATCAACTGCCAAAGTATTAATTGGTTTCCTTGTACAAATGAGCCAAATATAGACAGTTAAGTGAGCATCATTAGAAAAGTCTTAACTCTGTACTTCTAGATTTTTTTATATATTCATTTATATCCTCTCTATTAAACTGTATATGTGTGAATGTTATATTAATCTTTCACTTACTATCCAGTCAATATTTTGCTCTGCAAAATTTACATGATATTGTTAATCCATTGTTTTAAGTAACAGTACTGAGTTTGGGCCATGCTAGTCATAAAATAGCACCCCAAGAGGTTTTTTTCTTTTGGAAAAGGCCATTGAAGAACTATAGTAAAACAACAATTTCAAGTCTCAACCAGATTAAACCAACTTGAACAAGTCCAGACAGTTTTCTTACCATATGTTTTTACTTTAACGTGTTTTAAATTGGCATATGATAATGTTTAGTGTTTAATGTGTTTAGTTGACAACTGAAAAAACAGTCTCTCTCTAAAATGTTAACATATTATCGGGAGATTTTTGAAAAGTACTTTGATTTCACCAGTATTCTTTTATTCAGTAATTAGGCAAAAGATCCAAGACCATATTAAGCTTAAAATGATCATTTCTATCAAAGAACAGTTGATTAATAACTCAGCAGCTAGCACAGGGCATAGTACATTGTCAGCTTTTCAATAAATGTTTAAATAAACGAACAGCACATGTCACGCAACTTGCTTTTACCCTAATAGTGAGTCTCACTTCGAAGACACTTCAAAGATCTAAATTTAAAGTAAGTGAAATAAAGCCTCTGCTTCAGTAGAGTACTGTATGGCATATAATAAATACATAAATTATAGCAAATAAAGCTTATTTCTCCTAAAGTAATAGCCCATACTACTATTTTAATGAAATAAATATATGTATAAACATGTAACAATTGTTTTTTAAATGTGAGCTGTGATTCGTAAAAGTAATTAGGGGCTGGCAGGTGGCATGGTGGTTAAACAGCACTGGACTTCCACATGGCTAACCATGGTTCGAGTCCCAGACCTACTGGTTTGCTTTCTCACTTCTCTCTCTCACTCACTCTCTCTTGCTCTGTCCCTTTCTGGTCAAGTTAAAATAAATAACTAAAGTTAAATAAAATAATTCTTAAAAAAAAAAAGTAATTAGGTAAGGTCCACCAGGTGGCATGGTGGTTAAGGCGCTGGACACCCACATGGCCAACCGTGGTTCGAGTCCTACACCTGATGGCTAGCAGTCTCTCTTTCTCTCTCTCTCTCCAGTGAGCACCTGTGCTCTGTAGCAAATTTTTAAAAAATTAATAATAATGATGGATAAAATTTTTTAAAAAGTAATTAGGTGACTGTTAATCTCTTGCTAAGTTAGATCTTTATGTACCAGTTGGGTGAATGAATACTCAAATAAATCGTTTCCTGTTGCTCATTAAAGCAGATTTATGCAAATTCTGAGAATTGGAAAAATTTACTTCATTTTACCTACCTCATTAGTTTCTTTGTGTCAGCAGTGGGAATATCTGAAATTATGCCACCTCAGTTTAGGCTATAACCCCAAGAAATAAAGGGCAGTACTTAATTTTTTTTTTTTTTTGATAATGTAATGGATCATTGACTGGAGCTTAGAAAACATTAATATGCCAAAATTTGGTTATAGCAATATTTACATTGCTTTTTAACATGCCAAAGGTACATTTTACATAGTATCATATTTGAATGACTTAATCTGGTGTAAGGAAAGTTCCACTGGGCCTGGAATTCAATGACCCATTATTATGATGTTTCTTGGACTGGTCATTTAATTTCTCTCAGTCTCGATTTCTTAATGTAAAATGAAGCTAGGGTAAGTTTTGGTCCCCACCAATCTCAGTGGACATTGTGTGAGGATCAAATAAGATAACATGTATTATAGAGCTCTGGAACCTATAAATTACTCTACTGGTATTATTTATTAGAATGTAAGGGTTTGTAGACAACAAGAATATGGTCTTTAGCAGTATTTATATTTAGCAATAACAACAAAGTAGACAATTAGACCAGTATTCATTTGAAACAGTCTTTAAATTGAGGCTTCTATTAACCTTTAAAAATAAGGCTCTTTTTCACAAGTAGTAATGTTCTTATTAGATTGCTTCTTGGATATATGTTCTATGAAAGCGTACTCTCAAACTTTACGTGGCTGAATTCGTGGGACACTTCCAGCAGAAATTTGGGGATCTCCATTATATTTTTCCTTTTATATAGGATTGTCTAAGTACATTAGCTAGACTTGACCAAAATTTATAAGAAAAATGTGAAGAGGAATTTAGGCCCTATAATTTTTTTTCTTCCTTTGAGGACTTTTATATAGCTAATTATTTTTGAGAGAACAAGTTTTGAAAAGATGATTACTGTGACTTGTTGGATTTTATCATGAAAAAACTTTCATTTTAAGTCATAACGCTATGGGAATTTCTTGTACATATAATTTTTTTTATGCTTGTGTAAAGTAAGAATTTTTTCTCCATTCTTTACACACACACATACACACACAGAAAGGATAACATTTCTATGGAACCTAGATTCACAAAGGAACTTATGATTCTTTTAAACTTCTTTTATGCCTTTTTACAACTAATAATCTAAGTAAAAGTGTTTACATTTAATTCAGCTACATTTCCTAGTAACTGAATAATTTTATACATTATTCTTACATAATTTCTATTTTATATAAGAATTATGTTCACATCATTTTATAGTTTCTCTTTCCTTTTTTTTTTTTTGTTCCAGTTATATGACTTTAAAAAAAAAAAGAATAGGAAGATCAAGCATCTTTTACCTTCCATCTGACTGTAAATGGTCTCTTGGGTTTTGTTTTGTTTTGTTTTGTTTTCCTTCATTTTAATCCTATACTTTAATCATCAAACTAATAAGAATTATAATTTTCTCTTAGGATCCAAATCTCCTAGGAAAGAAAATGTTAAGATCTATTCAGAACCAACCATCTTTGCATACATTCCTATTTGGTTGATTTGTAAAGATTTGACATAAGTTAATAAGCATATTTTTTACTCTGTGAAAATTAAATTAGAAAGTTTTTTTTTTTCTATTAAAATAAGAAACAAGAGAAAGTAAGCTTTTCATTTCCAGTTTAGTCAAACCTCAAACTGGTACAATATTTCTTTTCATAAAATAGAGTAATTCATCGCACTGAAATACATTGAAGGACAGTTTCCTTCGGATATTGAAAAATAATCCCTTCTTTCAGGAAATCTGTTTTGTCTTTTCTTGGACATTTTGTTTGTTATGATACCATTATTCATAATGTAGTCTTATTTCATTGGTCACTGGTTGGTAGTTTTTCCTGATAAAGAGAAAAGTTTTATTTTATAATAATTTGAATTTTGAAGATTTAGTGTGCCATTACTTTGCTAATTACTATTCATTGATAAAGTGATGTTTGTAACATTTTTAAAACCTGTTATTTTATCATATTTCCTGAAGTAGTATGACTTTATTATCATTATAGCCTTAAGGTTTTTATTGTACAAGTCAGCTTTGTTTGTGTATGCTAACTTGCATTTATTTCTCTGTGTTATGCTTTTAGACTTTTTTTAAATTTGGAGCTTCGTAATTTCTAGTTGCTCAATTGGTGGGGTTTTTGTAAAAAATAATTAGTAAAAATGTATTTTGTTATTTTTTTAAAATACCACAGGAATTTGAGTCAGGAAACCTGATTTAGTCTCATCTCTCTTTTCAGCGAGTTGCTCTAACTTAGGACAAGGCATTTTACATCTGGAGTCCTCCATTTTCTCATCTGTAAATGAAGGGAATGAAGAGATTAGATTAGGTAATATTAGATTTCACCCAGCTCTAATTTAGTTCTCTCTTGACCATTATGTAGACATTGTTCTGAGCTCCCTTTTTTCTTCTTTTTTTTTTTTCCACATTTACTAGATTAATTAGTATTAATGCAGTTTATGCTTAAATTGATAGGATTCGGGTCTGTTATTAACTTTGTTTTCCATTTGAGATTTTAATGTATACTACAGATAATAAAAGTGAAAGAAAGTTATAAAAGTGGACATGGCCATTTTTAATGTCTTTTTAAGCAATTAGTTTTGTTAAATTGGCAAACAGAAAAGGATGACATAAAATGTGGTCTTTGGAGTTTTTATAGTCTTTTGTTGTCTTTAGTATGAATATAACTAGTTAGTCTAAACTTTACACAAAATGTAATCAAGGTAAAAATAAGGGAACAGTGCAGTGATAACACTGGTCTCTATGGTTAATCAAAAAGCTGTCGGGTTCTACCAACATTAAAATAATTATGAAATGTAAAACAAATTTCAGAGGAGTTGACTGACATTTTTATTCAGTAATTATTCATAAATTATATTCTTAGATTCATTGAATATATATAGTTGCCATGGGCAGGAAGATGTCCTGGTTTAAAATACTGTTAGAAATAAAAATTTGTTTTTTGTTTTTTTTTTAAGAGAGATTTTTGCTATGGGGCATGTACGCTCACTGGATAGACAGAAAGCAAGAAATCACCCCCCAGGAGGGATGGCCAGGCTGCAGCCCTTTCTCAGTTCTCCTCTCAGTATCTTGGGCATGCATGCACACCCACCCGGTGCCGGGTCCTAGACGCAAAACCTCGATTGACTACGTGTGAGTCCAGCAATGTAATCATTACGCCATCTGCTGGTCCAGGTTTATTTATTTATTTTTAAAGTGTCTTTCTGGCTATGCAGAAAATGTTTCCATAAAGACTCCTTAATTATCACCTAATGAAATGTAGAGATTTCATTAGTTCCATGTCTCAGCGGAGTTCTCTTACTGAATCTTTGAATACCAGGCCAAGGGAGTTCCTGCTACTTTTAAGGAAAACTGTGCCAGTTGTCTATGTGAGCTCATATACATCTCTTAAGCACTTGATCTATAGATTTATAATCTAGATATTGGATTTTGACATGTAGACAATAGTAGAAAGTTGATATAGGAAGTGTACTGGTTTTAGGGTTTTTTCCTTTTTTCAGAGCTATACTTGATTTCTTATCTGGATCAGGTAACTCTTTCCTGTCTTCCAGAAATTAAGTTAGATGCTCTGACTTTCTCATTTGGAGATACCTATATTATAATGGTATTTCGATTGCCTATAAAAACAACAAAAGCAAATTTATTTTCAGTTATCTGGGTTAACATGTCTTTGCTATCACATTTGTTCAATTTGGATCTGAGGTTAAAATAGTTCATTGACTATTGTCTAGGTTTTGATAATAAGATATTTTGTATGATAAACCAAATAATCCTAAAGGAATTCATATCTATCCATCCACCATTTTCCTGTTCTTTTTTTTTTTTAAGAATTTTATTTATATTTATTTATTTATTTTAATTTGACCAGAGAGGAACAGAGAGAGATAGAGAGCTAGAGAAAGTAAGAAAGCAAGCCGCCAGGTCCGGGACTCAAACTGCAGTCAGCCATGTGGGAGTCCAACATCCCCAACCATCACGCCACCTGCCATCCCCCATTTTCCAGTTCAACTACTGTTGCCATCCTCAGTTATAAAAATGGAAATTTACAAATTTCCTTAGCCTTGCCTAAAATAATTTTTTCCTGGGTTAATCTTATCCACAGAAACATTTAAAAAGAAATAAGTCTTTTCTGAGACACTGAGTTGAGATGAATATGTACTTGAAAATAATGTGTTTTCTTTATAGATGAACTTAAATTTTTGAAAATCATAAAAACTCTACAATGTGAAAGTATTAGTTCAGAGGTTCTCTTGTCATCAGGTGCTATTTCCATGTTAACTGTGAGTTATGAAACACAATCTGAATTCTTTATCATTCATTTTTGTATATTATTTAACTTTTCAAAAAAATAATAACTTCTCTAAAATCATACCTTTTCATGTCTTTAACATCAGCTTCAAGCAACATTTCTGCTTTTATTTTCGGATTCTAATTTTTATTTTTTATTTTTATTTTCTTGTTAAAGTTTAAAGGTATTTCATATATGAAGGAGTGACTAACAAATACTTACTTTGACCTAATAAAGCTATGACTACTACCATCTCTATTCCCCAATCCCAAAAGAAAAGTTCATTTAACAATTCAAAAACTACTAATCTGAGCTGGGCATAGTTGTATGTCCCTATAATCCAGCTACTCAAGAGATTGAGGCAGGAAGATCATAAATTCAGTCAGCCTAGGCAACATAGCAATTTCCTGTCTGTAAAAACTCCAAAATAAAAACTATTAAACTGTCTTATTTTATTATTTGAAAGAGCTGTGCAAGCTGTTTCTTCAAAATTAAAATTCTTAAATTAATAAAAATATTTTCTTTATTTTAATTTGATAGTGAATTTTGGAGATTACTAATATAAATACATGTGTCTACAATTTATAGTAATTACTAGTTATTTCACTTCCTGTAATATGCGATACTCAAAGCTCATTTAGTTCATGTGAACTATTTTTTGAGCCTTTTTTGTGTTGCTTTGTTTCCTTAACGTTGTACAGTATCGTATATGTGGGATTATCATGGTCATCTCTCAGCAGAAAAGCCTTCTGTACATCAACTGTTTTGAGAATAAGGGCAAAGAGGTTCTTACTGCATGGCCAGAGTTGGATATTATTCTGAACCATGTGAAATTGCTTGTTTTGTTAGTCAAAAATCATAAAATATTAGCAATTTCATAATATATATCCAGGAAACAACCAAACAAAATATTTTTAGAACAGATATACTAACTTTTCATCCTATTTCTTATCAACCTATCAGATGTTTTATGAAAATGACTCTACACATAACCACAAACCATATCAACAAAATTCTTTGTTTTGTTTTTAAATTGCCCACTTTTCAAAGCTGTTTTTTCAGAATGACTTCAGTAATTGAAGCAAATACCTTTTGGGAATACACAAATTATATAAACCTTTCATTAAGTCTGTAGTTTTATATAATTTGAGATACTGTTACATATCAAAGAATTAGCCTGTAAATATCATGTAGATGCAAAATAATTAGCCCCCTCACATTTAATATGGTCTCAAGTTTTGGTAACTATAAAATTTTTATCTTCTTTCTAAAATAATACTACTATGTTATATATTCAGCAAATTTGTCATAAATGTCATAAGATTTTTTTTATTATACCTGTGTTTCAGATTATACAAATAAAAGTATGACTATAGAAACACATATAAAAATAAGCTCTAATACAGGAATCCCCAATTTTATTATGTAAAAGTTTGAAAATTGGATTGTTTCAAACTCAAACTACATTTCTTGTTGAAAATATTATTATGAAATAGGGGTAATAGGTTAGCCAACACATGTTAATCTAATTTATTACAGAATGACTGTAGATACCTTGATTTTGGATACATTTTTATGGTGGAGAAATCTTCCTTTCATCTCTCAGTAATTGGTTGGCGCACTGCTTCCTGGGTGGTACTCACAATATCCTGAGTCCTGTCCATTACAGACCCCACCCCGACCTAGTCTTCAAATACTACATTCTTCAAAACCTCCCTACATGCCTTCTGTTCCCCTTCATCAATACTTTCAAAGTATAACCTATCTCAAGTGTCAGGAAGAAGGAAATTTTCTTGAGTAGAAATATTTAGTGTTGGAGTTACTATTTTGAGGCAAGAGATATTAAATGACTTAACTTGGAAATCTTCCCCCTTTCCCTGAACCTGTGTAATATCAGAAAGTGCTATATATATTTTAGTGACCTTAAGGAAGGGAGCTAGTCGTGTTTATTTGTGGGTCTTATGAAGTCAGGGCTGACTGATCCTATTTTTCTCTTTTTAGTTTCAGGCAGTGTCTAGGGTACTGTAGATCATCTTTTCCCACATCATCTATCTAAAACAGTCTGTGTTTCAGTCTTATTCTGCCCTACCTTATAGGTAGGCCTATCTTCCAGCTTGCTTGTTGATACTAAATTTACAGATGAGCACTGTCCATGCTTGTTAAATTAAAAAAAACAAAATCTTTCCCCATTTTACTGTTCTCAACAATTTTTCAAGATACAAAGGTAGAAAAGATGTTTTTTATTATTTTAAAAAGTATTTTTAAGTAGCTGGCACTTAGTAATTTCGTTTTTCAAACTATTCTGAATTAAATTGCAGAAGTGATTCTAAATTGATTCTAAAATTTAATCTTGCTTTGTCATATAAACATCTAGTTAGAAAGTGTTTACAGTAAAGATGTGTAATTTGTGGCATTAGTTCTTCCTGTTCCTTTTTTTATATCGTCATTAAAATTGCTCATTCTCGAGTGGAAAAGTGACTGTCGTTGGGGTATGCAGAGGGCACGTGCCCTTGGTTAGAGCATGAATTGTACTTTAACATTAGCTGGGTGTGCTTTGCACTCTGCTCTTGTAGATTTATTTTGTTTACAGTAGACTGATGTCCATTTTTGTAAATGTTTTTTCTTAGCACTTTAACTGTGAGCGTATAAACTGATTTTAAATGTAGTGGTTGTATATTTTGGTTATAGATTGGAAATTTTTAATAAAATTAAATAATTTGTTCTCTTTTCTGTCATTACTACCTGATTGAATATAATTTTCTACATCACCATCCAGACTCTATTTAAATAGTCTATGCACCATACTACCTCCTGATATTTTTAAGTTAGCTTTTATATTTTATATTCTTATACTAAGTTTTCCATTCATCATAATGTGGGAACAATAGTCATTTGAGATGTAGAAATATATAAACACATGCCATCCAATATCATATTCCTTTCTCTCACTGTATCAATACAGGTGAGTCCTATGTGAGGCCCACAACAGAGGACCAATAAATACCTGCTGGAAAAAAAAGAGGAAAATGTTATTTATATTAATTTCCTGATAAGAAATCCTACCCAGGGCCAGCAGGTGGCGTGGTGTTTAAGGTGTTGGAATTCCCACATGGCTGGCTGAGGTTCGAGTCCTGGACCTGGCAACTTACTTTCTTACTCTCCCTTTATCTCTCTGACTTTCTCTGACAAAACTCATGTGGGAAAAAAAAAAAAGAAAATTAAAAATAAATAAATAAATAAATAAATAAATAAATAAATCTTAAAAAAAAAAAAAAAAAAGAAAAGAAATCCTACCCATGTAAGTAAATAAATTATTAGGTGATTTTTTTTTTCACACACAGGAAGCCAACCAGGATTTAAACTACTATTAGTTATGTTAGTATATATTTTGCCTAGATCATACCGTCTTTAATTGGAAGGGACCTTAGAAATTATAAAGTCCAACTTCCAACCTACCGCAGAAATTCTTCAAAACTGTTCTTTATAAGCCTCTGCTTGAATGATTCAAGTAGCAGGAAGCTCTACTCTGAAAGGCCTTCCATTCCATTTTGAGACAGCTCTTAATTGGTATGAAAGGCTTTTCATATATTGAGTGGAAAACGTATCTTCACTCATTGGTACTGTCCTACAGCTAACAGTCATTCTTCTTCCCAGGACTACCTTCTAGACATTTGGAAAAGATAACCTATTAACTTCATATATCTTGTGAGAGCAAAACATGTCCTTGTTCCTGGTTCCTGTTCCATTCAGGTCCTGTTCTCCAGTTCCCCATGATACCGCGTCAGACCCTATCGTCCTCTCGAAAACACTCGTCTGTGAACATTCCTCTTAAAATAGTCCATGGACTGACCACATATTTCCAGATGCCATGAAATCAGTGAAGAATTCATTGTACATTATATTCTACTTGTGTTAATTCCTAGGTTGCTGCAGGAAAATACACTTATTTTGTTTTTACAATTCTCTCTCTCCAATCACCAAAAGATCTATTCATCTTTATGATGAAAATTTTATTTATATATATTTATATATTCTCCAGTTCTTCAAGCTATCATATTTATCAAGTAGAGTCAAATATTTCCCTGAGGCACTGGTTACTATTTTCTGGCAGTGAACCAAATAAAATTCTTAATCTCCTGACAGTTCATTTCTAAAGTGAATTATATTTAATTAAGATGAGAAAAATTCTAAATTATTAGCATTGCTAAGTTTAATGTGCTCACTTTTAAAAGGAAGAGTGGAGTTTTTTTGTGTTGAACATTAAGCTGACTTGGTGGGCAAATGCTGATCGTTAGCAGATTGAGTACTAATCACGTGAGTACTGAAGCACGTGCGAACAGTTTTTTCATCTGCAAAATGAAAGTATTGGACTAAGTCAATGGTTGTTAGCGTATGGGCTCAAATAATATAGTATATGTAGGATCAGTTCGTAAGACAGACTTCAAAGCAGACTTCAAAGGACAAGGAAAGGGCCCAGAATCCCACCTACTTGGCCTTGCTCTTCTATCCCTCTCCACTACAACTTCAAAAATTTCTTTTTCTTTTAAAGAATTATTTATTTATTTATTTAATTCTGGTTGTTATTATTTTTAATTTGACAAGACAGAGAGAGAGAGAGAGAGAGGAAGGGAAAGTGAGAAAGCAAGCCACCAGGTCCAGGACTCGAATTGCAGTCGGCCATGTGCCTTTATCCACCATGCCAACTCCTGGGCCCCAGCTTTAAAAATTTCTAAATTGTTCTGTAACTTCACTGTTGTGGTGATCACACCAATCTACACATGATAAAATTGCATGGCATGCATGCACACACACAAATGAGTGCATTTAAAACTGATGGACTCTAAATAAAATAGGTGGATTATATCTAAGCCTGTTTTTGTTATTTGATATTATAGATAAACCCCCAAAAATGTTACCACTGGGGGAAACTGGGAATGGGTATTATTTACTAAAATTGCATGGAAATCAAAGAACTTACTAGCATACATTTTGAAGAGACTTGGTAAGGAATCTTTCGATTCTTACTTGGCCCTCCTAATTTAATGTTCTCAAGTGAAAACAAGACCTGGCCAATGTGCTTTATAAAAACAAAGTAGTCCTCACATGGTGTCTGTTTCCAGCCCTTTCTTTCTGTTAAGCTTCCCAGGAACAACAGTTCAGAGATCCAATTGCTCAACACCCCCATCCTGAGGAGCAGAATAATGTTTCCTCGAAGTGGTCCCTCCCCTAAACCTCAAAACCTGTGAATATCTTACCTTCCATGGAAAGGAGGACTTTGCAGATGTGATTAAGGTTACAGAACCTGAAATGGGGGAGATTATTCTGTAGGCCCAGTCTAATAGCATGTTTCCTAAAAGTGGAGAACTATTCCTAGCTGTGGTCAGAAAGATGTTCAACCAGAGAAGGGTAAGGAAGGTGTGACATGAGAAGGTCTTAACCAACGGTCTTGGTTTTGCAGATGGAGGAAGGAGGCCTTAGGTGTGCAGGTGTCTTTTCAAACCTGGGAATAGCCAGCAAGAAATCATGGATCTAAATTTAAAATTGCAAAGAACTACATTCTGCCAACAACCAGGATGAGCAAAGAAGTTGATCCACCCCTAAAATCCTGTTGACACCTTGATTTTAGACCGGTGAGATGCAGGTCAGACTTTTGAGCTACAAAACTGTAAGATCATAAATTCATGTTGCTTAAATCCCTAAGTCTAGAGTAAATTGTTAGGGCCACAGTAGAAAACTAATACACAAAGCCTCGCACCTCCACATCTCCAAAGTGTAGGCAGTAAACACGAGTAATGGAAAATGGTCCAAGGAGTCCATTAAGAATCAGAAATATTTCAGAGAACCAGCCAGTTGCCATGAGAAAACTGTTGAGCTGGTGGAGACAGGCTGGAAGTATTGTAAGAGCAGTCAGTCCCTGGTGCCTCTGCCAGTTTCATTACTTATTCTTCATTTTATTTTTCACCATTATTTTTTCAGTTGTCATGATTCCTTTTATCCTCTCTTCCACCCCTCTTTCCTCCTCTCACAAAAAAACTCTGCTCTTCAGTTTTATGTTAATTTGATCAAGCATATGATTTTTTTTTTTTTTTTTACCCACACTTCCCAGTAAACCCACCCACGTCAAAAGGAAACAAGGAACAGGTTAGGCTTGGGGAAAATGTTGAGATGTTCATGTTTACCAAGTATCAAAAAGGCAGGGGACATAGCTCTATTACCCGTTCTCTAGGTACTCCTTGTAATGCACACATACACTAAAAGAGTTATATACAAATCCACTTATTTAAAAAAAAAAAAAAGAAACAACAGTATCAGGTACTCCGTTATTTTGAAGATAACAAAAGCTTTCTGCTAAGGTGCCAATAACTCACTATTTTATTCTGCAGCTGACAATTAAGCTGAGCCATCTTTGTTATCTGTAGACAATTCAAATCTAAAGGCCTCCCAGGGCGAATGGACTTCTCCATCCCCCTCAAATAATATTAGATGAGCTTCTGTACAAGAATAAAGACAATTGAGATGTTTTAACCTCTCCACTGGAAGTCAATATATTTTTGTTAAGAGTTTTTCTTTAGTTCTTGCATGAGAGAGAGACAGAGAGACCCAGAAGTATCCACAATAGGGTCTTCACACCACGATCCACCCCCATCACTCGTCAGCCTGGATCATAGATGTGCACATTCACCCTATGTGTGCAGGGAGACCCTGGGATATGTACCCAGGACCTTCCCATGTGGGTCCAATTGCATTAACACCATCTGGCTCCTATTTTAGGGATTTTTTTGACAGCAGGCAATGTTAGAAAAATGTTCCCTAAGTATGGAAAGTAAATTCATACACTGTATCTGTATGCAATCTTTTGGTTTCTCAGGTGACCAGAAGAGCATGAGAAGGGAAGTCATTCTCTGGCTAACAGATTGGGCACAGTTGATCCAGTTTAAGGGAACTGTTATTTTAGGCCAGTGAGACCCATAATGCCAAGGTTAAGTTTCTCGCACTCTCAGTGTGATGATAAACATTTCTGAAAATTCCAAGGATTATGTGGGGCCATGTGCAGTCAGAAATGTATTTATTTATGGAAACATTGTTACAGCACTGAAATTAATAAACCCAGAGGTACTATTGGAGGGACAAACTAAATCCTTTAATCTAAAAAGTCTTCCTTCTCCTTGTCCTGTTCTTTTGCAGAAATTTGGCATATTTAACTGTAAGCCTGTTTTTAGCAGTTATCATTTTAGTATTTTTTCCAGAGCCAAATGTTATATCCAAACACACACACATATATATATACACACACATGTATGTGTGTATATGTGTGTGTGTGTGTACACGTGCACGTGTATTTTGTTGTTTTGTTAATGAAAGTTATTTTAGAAAATGATGTTTCAATGTGTATGAACATTTAAAAACATCCATTCATGCAGTAAATAATCATTTACTTACCCCTTTTTTACCCCAGGTAGTTAAGACCCAAGGTATTCAAAGAAGAAAATGAGTGCTGGCCTTATGGTCTAGTGGTTAGGAGCCAGATCCCATATAGCCAACCATGGTTTGAATCCCAGCCCTGGCATCTTGAGAAAGCAGACCAGGTACGTGTGCATGCATGTCCCAAATTCCAACAGGATGTAGAAATGGAGGAGAAGAGATTGCAGCATGACCACACTCCTTTAGGGGGTACTTCCTCCCTCTTTCTCCTTCTGTCTCTACCTCTCATTGTCTCTCTGGTGAGCTCATGTGCTCTCTGGCAATTAAAAAAAGAAAAAGAAAATAGAGGCCAGCAGGTGGCGTGGTGGTTAATATGCTGGACATTCCCGCATGGCTGACCATGGTCCTAGTCCTGGACCTGGTGGCTTGCTTTCTCACTTTACCTCTCTCTCTTTCTCTGTGTCTCTTTCTGGTCAAATAAAAATAATGAATGAATAAATAAAATTAAAATAATTCTATATAAAAAAAGAAGAAAATAACATGGTTTCTACTCTTGGAAAGTTTGGACTCTAGTGAGGAGATAAGCTTTTAACACCTCAGTACTATTGTATAATACTGGCATGTTTAAAGTATTATGGAAGCACAAGTGTAGAAGAAGTTACTTCTTCCATAAGATTCAGAGTACAGAGACTTTAAAGAATGTGAAATATTCCATGAGTAATTCTTTATTGATCACCTATTAATTGCTAAGTTTTTGTAGGGAACAAAGACAATTGTTCTGTTATAGTCTTCTAATCAGAATTTTTAGTCTGGAAGGAGAACACAGGCAAAAAAAATAAGTAAAGTAAACTAGCAGATTAACTTCAGAGAGTGTTAAATATTATGAGATAACGTTTTCCTATAAGAAAGTTCTTGAAGGTGTTGGTAAAGAACATGGATATTTTTTAAAGTGCAAAAGAGTTCCATTAAAGCATTTTAATTAAACGATTGATATGACATAATTTTCTTCCTAAAACAAAAACCAGATTCTGACAGCTCTACAGAAAACGGATTATGAGGGGCTGGCAGGTGGCACAGTGGTTAAGATGCTGGACTCCCACATGGCTGACCACAGTTTGAGTCCCAGACCTGGTGGCTTGCTTTCCCACTTTCCATTTCTTTCTCTCTCTGTCTCTCTATGGTCAAATTAAAAATAATAATAATAATAACAATGTTTTTTTAAAAAAGCAATTAAAAAAGGAAGAGAATGAGTTAGGAGGGCCGGGGATTTACACACGGGCCAGCTGCAGCAGTGCAGCAGTGATGCAGTGCTCTGCAACGCTGAGGCTGCGTGGGAAAGCCCCACAGTTGTGCCCCAAACCTCCCGGTGCACACCAGGTGTGCGTGCATGCTCACGAGCCTGACTGGCTGGGACTGGGGATGGATCCCAGCAGATCATGATGACCCTGTTGGGGTTGCCTGTCCTTCTCTCTCAATAAATAAATAAATAAATTTCTAAGAAAAGAATACATACACTGAAACCAATTAATAAAACCAGTTACATTAGTACAAATTATAGTAGTGCCTTGGACTCAGATGGTAGTTGTAGAGATAGACAAAAAGGGGAAGAGTCAGAAAATACTTCTGCCATAGGGGCCGGCAGGTGGCATGGTGGTTAAGGGTGCTGGACCCCCACATGACCAACCATGGTTCGTGTCCTGGCCCTGGCAGCTTGCTTTCTCACTTTACCTACCCCTCTCTTTCTCTCTCTCTCACTCTGTTCTCTCTGGTCAAATTAAAATAAATACATAAATAAAAAGTTAAATAAAATAATTCTTTATTAAAAAGAAAGAAAATACTTCGAATATAGAGTCAGTATGTACCGGATGTGGCCGATGAGAAGGGATGAACGAGAGATGACCCTTAGTTTTTTGGTTAGGGCAGCCTGGTGGGTAATGGTGCTGCTTACTTGAAATAGAGAAGACTGGGAAAGATCCGAGGTCGGAGGGAAGAAAGTGTGAAGGTGGGGGTAAGGGGGAAAGTCACACAGAACAGAAGCTCAAAGGAACTCTGGGGACAGATGGCTGACTAGAAACACCCATTGTGGCATCTGTCTGGGAAGAAAGGACACAGAATTTGAATAAACACCTACTCTTTGAGCAGAGGAGTGAGGTGAGACTGGTGAAATGCAAGAAAAAGACTGTGGGAAGCTTCCGGACTACTGAATTGTTGGAAATAAAAAGAGGGAGTCAGTCATTTGAATGCAAAGAGGCTCTGGAACCTGCCCTCAATGTGGGAGAAGGCGAGAGGAACTCTCTTCTGAAACTCTGCATTCCACACTCCCACCACGGGACCCAGCACACCCCAGCTTCAGGAGACCAACAAGGCTGGCATGCAGTTAGCATTCACCACGGGGAATTACGTGGATATAGCACTTCAGAGAAAACACTGGACTTCCGTCCCACCATCTGGGGGGCCACCTGCAGGTGGAACGTTGAATACAGTTGGGACCAGGTGATCTGGTGCCTCCACAGCCCTGAGGGAGCAGAGGGCACTGTGCAGAGGAGAAGGTGCCCTTCTGATCTGGGGGATTAGAGTGAATACCCCTCAGTGACTAAAGTCTGCTGGCACCCTCTTCACAGGGAAAACCAAGAACTTTGTTTCAGAAAATGGTGAGTGAGCGTCATGCTTCACAACAAGGACTGGAGACTGGACACTTTCCCTTGACTGGCTGGCAGGCCTAAACTCCCTCTCCCCTCAGACACAAGATCCAAGGAGCTGCTACCTGCCTCTGCTGTAGCCCCCTACAGCATGACTTTTGGGGAATTCTCTGAAGTTTCAGTGAGAAGAAAGGAAAGGAGAAGGACACCTGACAGAGAGAAGGGCACCAGGGATCCCCCTCCAGGTTGGAGAAGACAGGACACCACCCCAGACCGCTCTCTCACCCTAAGGAGGGCACACACTGGCCACCTAATGCTTAGCACAAGCCTGCTTGTATAGATTGGCCCCCATTTTTCCCAGGACTTTCAGGCCCCACCTGGGTCTGCCAGATTTGGCCTGCCTCCATCCCACATAGGCCACCTGTCTTGGGTCCTGCTTGAGCTACTCATCTTGACTCAGCCCCACCAGCCAATAGGCCTTGCAGGACACTCCCCCTGGGCCATAGCTGGCCATGCCTTAGCCTACTCAGCTTGCTCCTCTTAGGCCTCCTGTATGCCCTACTAGGGTTTACTTAGGCTTGCCCAGCTCCTCTTGGCCCACTCATCCCTAGAACTTGGCCACAGTGGCCTCTAGGCCACAAAGGGTGCCTCACCTAAGCCCTGTCTCTCCTTTCTATATTAATTTTCAAGGTAAAAGAGAAAGTAAGGTTAAGAGTGCGAATTGGGGAGATGTTGGAAGCTTAAGGAGATGGGAAAGTATGAAGTGACCACCTGTGAGAATGGGAGCAAGAAGGAACTAGGAAAATACAGTATACTTGCCAGGCAGCATCAAAGCCCCAGTGGAGATTAGTAATCTTGAAGGTTGATTGATTGATTGATTGATTGATTATTAGAGAATGAGAGAGAGGAAGAGAGAAAGCATCCCACAGCAGGATCTGGTCAGGCTATAACCCTTTCTCCTCCAGTTCTCCAGTCTGTCAGGATCCTGGGCACATGCACATGTGCCTCGAGTGACAATGACAGAGCTGGGACTGGAACCCTGGTCAGCCATGTGGGATCCAGCTTCTTTTGCACAGTACCTAGCCATGCACAGTGGGACTGACCTAGTAATCTTGAATTTAATTACAATACAGTGGTGAAGCTTTTCCGGCTTTGTTCATTGATGCGGGTGCTGTGCAGTTCTTTCAAGGTGATTAACCCTCAAATGAGTTGGTGACTAACATGACGCCAAGAAATTTTGTTTACTTTTTTTTATATCTATGTATTTCTATTTAAGTTTTTTTTTTTTTTTCTTTCATGACAGCAAGAGAGAGAGAGCCCTTAACTAGGTCTTGTCACATTGCAAGTCCCTTCCCTCCTGCCTCATGCTGGGGCTCTGAACCCTCAGTCAGCCATGTGGCTTCCAGCACTGCACAGTAGCACCTGTGCCACCGCAACTGGGCCATACTCCATACTGTACCTTATAATTTATGTTACATGAAAGGGGCAGAGACAGACACAAACGGATAGAGTGTACTTCGTAGGCGCAGAACCTAGGAGATGCTCAATTCATGTATTAAATTGAAATTCATATGATAATCATACGTGATTATTGCCCTAGTGATAGGCAATATGTTGTGGCAATATAACATTAGGCAGTTTTGTTATGCAAACATCATAGAGTGTACTTACACAAATCTAAATGGTGTGACCTAACATATGCCTAGGGACGCAGTCTTAGGGGACCACCATCATGTTGGTCCATTGTTGACCAACACGTCGTGATGCAGCATGTGACTCACAGCACCTAACAGGTTGGCATCCCACCATGTGACAGCAGAGATGTACTTACAATGTCCTCTTTCTACGCGAGAGTGGGCTTTTTGTCCTTTGTACCCATTAGCTTATCAGCATGAATTAATTTACAGAGTAACATCTTTATTTCCGAACAGATGAGATAAATATGGGAAAATTTACATGGTGGAAGGAAATATAGTGGTTTAACCTGAGGAGGTAATCTCTAAACTGGAAACTGGACTTGTGTATGTGTGTGTGTGTGTGTGTGTTTCTTTCTTTTTTTTTTTTTTTTTGGAGAGGTTTTTGCTATAGGGCGCGTGCGCTTGCCAGACAGACAGACAGAGACAGAGAGACAGAAAGCGAGAAATCCCCCCCCAGGGTGGATGGCCATGCCGCAATCCCTTCGCCTCCATTCTCCTCTTGGGATCTTGGGCACACATGCACACGTGCCTGGCGTGAATTTAAGCCACCGGGTCCAGAACTCGAACCGGGTTCGACTACGTGGGAGTCCAGCGACATAACCATTACGCTAACTGCTGGTCCCTGTGCGTGTGTTTTGAGAGAGATTTTTGTTATAGGGCATGTGCGCTCGCCAGAGAGAGAGAGAGAGAAAGAGAGATAGAAAGCAAGAAATCACCCCCAAGGGGGACAGCCACACCACCGTTCTCTTCCATTCTCCTTTAGGGATTTTAGGCATGCTCGCACACGTGCCCAGTGTGAGTTTTAAGCTGTTAGGTCCAGGATTCTTCTAATCACAATTGACTGTGTGGGAGTCCAGCGACATAAACATTATACCATCTACTGGTCCCAGGAATGTGTTTTGAATGAAGGTAGGCCAAAGGTTGTAAGCTCCAAATGAACACTGGGCAGGGGACTCCTGCCTTGTCTTAAATTCCCCTTCTGTTTGTCTTTTAGTGGAAGTTATCACCTGGTTCTCAGTCTCCAAAAGTAGCCTTCCCTTTCCATTTCTGGCTTTCCTTACTTGCCCTAGCCATGTCTAAAATGAGAGAAATTATTGATACAGAAACAATATAAATATGTCTATTGAAGGGCAATTAATTCTCTTTTAAAGAATCTTGGACCAGGCCCCTGGCCTAGTGGTGATTGGAGTCGATCCCATAAGGCTAACTGCAGTTTGAATCCCAGCCCCTGCATCTTGAAAAACATATCGGGCTTGTATGTGTGACCAAGATCCTGACAGGATCTTGGAAAAGGGAAAAATGGGGGGGATAGATGTGGTGTGGTCACATCCCATTGTGTGGGATACTTTCTTTCACACTCTCACTCCCCATCCATCTTCTGGCAAGCACATATGCCCTTTGACATTTAAGAAAAAATTTAAAAAGCACAAATGATTCTGCTGCCTTGGGCCCAAGGACCACACTTTGAAAAACACTTCACACATCTATATTATTTTTTTCATTCATGATCAAATGCATGCTTGAGAAAGAGGGAGAGAGAAACCCTCTATAAGCCATGATCCTCTTCCTCCAATCCTCCAGTCTGTGAGGATCCTGGGCACACACCTGGTGTGTTTGCAGGCCAACCAGGCTGGGGACTTGAACTGTACGTGGCGTGTGGCTTCTATTTCTGCAGTCCAGTACATACTGACTGCACCACCAAGACTGGACTATATACACCATGGATTTGTGAATCCCCAAGGCAACAGGTAGATCCTCTGCATCACAGATGGATCCCCAAGTAGGTGATGACAAACTGTTCTTAGAGCTCCTCTAGATTTGTCTTCCCATCCCTTTTGCCCCAGAAGCCCTTCCTGGGTAGCAGCATGCCTGCACCAGGGGCTCTGCCAGGGGAGTCTGCAGACACCTGCCAGCAGGTCCTGTGGGCGGAGCACCGCTCCAGGGAGCTTGCCTAATGAGCATCTCTTGTTGGCTGACTAGAGGGGAGGAGCTCATTATTCTCTTTGGCCCAGAGCCTTCCCTTGAGGGACTGCAAGTGAATGGATGCCATGGCTTCCACGTTTGTTTCAGTGGAAAAACGTGGAGAGAGAGTCACAGCAACAGCTTAGTTCACACATCTCATTGAAAAGGGTCAGATTAGCTGGAAGGATGCTTGTAGAAGTTGTTTGGCACAGAATTTTCACACTTGATCTATTCCTTTCTTCCTGAATCCATTACCCCTGCCCAGCCCACCTTGATCCTTGAATGGGGACATTGTCTGCTTCCAGTCGTCCAAAACAAAGCCTCTGTTCTTTTGACCAGTACTTGCCCCCCAGTCCCAGATGCTCAGGAAATATAACCCCTAAGAAAACAAGGCAAGGTTAAGAATATTATGTCAGCAGTCCTTATTCCTGTAAAGGGGCTGGCCTACTCTAGAAACTGCATTCCTTATGTTATCTCTGCTTCAAACCCCTTTTTCTTTTTCTTAAAACTTTTCCTTTTTCTTATAACTTTTCTTTTTTTGGAGAGGTTTTTCACTATAGGGCGCATGCGCTCGCCAGACAGATGGAGAGAGACAGAGAGACAGAAAGCGAGAAATCACCCCCCAGGGTGGATAGCCACGCTGCAGTCCCTTCTCCTTCATTCTCCTCTTGGGATCTTGGGCACACACGCGGCCTGAGTTTTAAGCCACCGGGTCCGGGATGCGAACCGCGGTCGACTACATGGGAGTCCCGCAACATAGCCATTACGCTAACTGCTGGTCCTCATAACTCTTCATCTCTTTGTAAGAACTCTAGAATGAAAACCCTAGAGCCAAGCTTATATTTGAAGATGGAAGTTAAGTTGGAGAGGAGTTGGAATTTTTGAAACTCCATTCAGAAACGCCCTTCTGGGGCTGGCAGTTGGTGTGGTTAAAGTGCCTGGACTCTCACATGACCAACCATGGTTCGAGTCCCAGACCTGGTAGCTTTCTTTTTCACTTTCTCCTTCTTCTCTCATTCTGTCTCTTTGGTCAAATTAAATAATAATAATAATATTGATAACAAGTAAAATTAAATAAAGAAGTACTTTTTAAAAATGCCCTTCTGAGCTGACACTCCAAAGGAAGAGAAGAGGCCTGTGGGAAAGGTCAAATTTAGACACTTTAGGTTGATGGTTTCACTAGAGACAGTCACCTTCTTTAATCCTAAACCACACTAGACAGAAGTGCGAAAATTGAAGTTTTTCCTTCTTCCCCAGAAGAAACATCCCCTTCCTTGCTGCACCCCTGTTCCTGTAGCTCGCACATACTGGGAGAAAGAGAACCCTTGGCTGGTCTTTCCCGCAGCCCTTGTTCCTACCATCTGTCCAGGACATCTGGGACTCCTATGGTCCCTGGACAACCCCTGAGCTGGACTTGCACTGGTTAAAAATTGGCCATTTTTATCTAATTGAATTCCTTCATTATACTAACAAGAATCGGGACTTGAGAGGTAAATGGCTAACTAAGATGACATGGCCAAACTCCAGGAGCAAGGGCTCCTTTCCATCTTGCTCTGCAGTGGTTCACATCAAGACGTTTTATAACCAAAGTGGCCCTCCTCTTTTTTTTTTTTTTTTTCCAAATAGAAAGAGGGTGCGTGCATTTTCCAGAGAGAGACAGAGAGTGGGAGATAGGGAGAAAGTACCCCCAATGTGGTTACATTGCATTCCCTTCTCCATTTTTCCATCCTGTTGGGACCCTGGGCACCTGCAAACGCAGCCTGCGTGCTCAAGCCGTCGGGGCTGGTATCTGGCTCCCTTAACCCCAAGGCTATGGGACTGGCCCCATAGTGTTCCCTTTGAATGTTTGGAGAAAGCTTTGATTAGGAAAGAAGATGGGATGGGATATGACATAGCACTGTGGAACCCGTCTTTGAAGTCTTGCCCAGGGTTAGTCTTGGGATAGGCTGTAGCTGTCTGAGGGGCAGGATTGCCCGTCTCTCTGCCACTTATTTCTCGCTCTCTCTTTATTTCCTCCACACTTTCCCTCTATCTCTCCAACTTTCTGCCTCTCTGCCCCTTTCCTTTTGCTTCTGCTCTACATAGCCCTGTTTAGACCAGGAGTTCCTAATTCATGGTTCATGGGCCCTTGAGTATAGAAATAATATGTCTCTTCTAGAGAAAAAGGCCCACCCTAATTTATCCCAAGTGGACTGAGCTATGGAAAGTCAAGAATCCCTATTCTCCGTGTTGTCCCCCCACCTCCCTCCCATTCTATGTCTGTTAGGACTCTGACTATTGAACTGTTGCCATGCAGTCCCCTTCCCGTTTCTCATACTCTCTCCCTTTACTCCTTCCATCTCTGGCTTTCTGACCCATGCTGCCTTTCTGTTTCTTTCTGTGAACTGGCCATAATATGAAACGGAGTACTAATGATTGTTAGGTGTTGAACAGTATTCAGCACGTAAGGATTTAGGCTCCCTGATTATGTTGCACCTTTTCAAAGACATTTAGATGAATATTGTATTTTTCTCTGAAAAATGTTCACGAGGGGTACTTGTCTGTGACAAGTGATGTTAGGAGCCCAGAGCAGTGATTGGGAAGTTTCCTGAGGTTGGTCTAGTTGGCATCTGGGGCACGATGGCTCCCTCTAGTGTCATCTTTTAAGATTGCAGACTGCTTGGACAAGGATGGCAGGT
Source organism: Tupaia belangeri chinensis (assembly GCF_000334495.1). NCBI lineage: Eukaryota > Metazoa > Chordata > Mammalia > Scandentia > Tupaiidae > Tupaia > Tupaia belangeri. The sequence continues at coordinate 435,037 of NW_006159863.1, read as the reverse complement.
ATAATGGGGGGGAGGGGGAGGCAGGAAACCTATCAGAATCTGAGTCCACAAATAGGACTCGTTCTCAGCAGGTTGCCAGGTTGTCAGGACAGGTGGCTGCAGAGACGCAGAGGAGGCAGCAAGAGTCTGACCGTGTGTCCTCAAAAATCATACAGAGCCCATCTTTGCTGTTCAGGAGTACAGATAGCAATCTGACTTGATGTTCTGGTATTTTGGTGTATTAATATTCCCATCTGCTGTGTTCATTTTCAGTGCTGAAATACTGGTATTTTTGTTGGCATAGTGCTGTCATCGAGACATATATTCTGAGGTATTTACCAAGAGATGTATTTAGAAAGTTAGACATCACCTTCACGGTCCAGTCAACCGAAAGTTAGGGAATGGTTTTTTTTGTTTTTGTTTTTTGGAGAGGTTTTTTGCTATAGGGCACATGCGCTCGCCAGACAGACAGAGAGACATAGAGACAGAAAGCGAGAAATCACCCCTCAGGGGGGATGGTCACGCCGCAATCCCTTCTCCTCCATTCTCCTCTCGGAATCTCAGGCACACACGCACATGCACCCAGCGTGAGTTTTAAGCCACCGGGTCCAGGACGCGAACTGCGGTCAACTACGTGGGAGTCCAGTGACATAGCCATTACACTAACTGCTGGTTCCCAAGGGAATGTTTTTATATGTCTCTATTATGTTCAAGAAGAGAAATAAGGCAGCCTGATGGTGCAGGTGGCGCCGAACTGAGCTGCAGTGCTGGAAGCCACACGGCTGACCACAGTTTAGATCCCTGAGTTGACCTGAGGAGTTGGAGGGTCCGAGAACGGGAATCAAGGCATGATGAGCGTCTGTCAAGGGTGTTTCTCTCTCTGTGTCTCTGTCTCTTGATCTCTCTTGGACATGTATGCACTTCCTATCATGAAAAAAATATATTAAAAACTTAAAAAGAATGAACCAACTCCATAATTCACTTAAGGGAGCCAGATTCCACATTGTTGACTGTGGTTCTATCCCTGCCTGGTGGCTTGGGGGACTCACTGGGTGTATGCATATGTGTGTGTCCCCAGTCCTGAAGGGATGGAAGAAGGGAGGAAGGAGCATTGCTATGTGACCATGCCCCACTTAAAGGGTGTTTTCTCTCTCTCTGGAGAGCACACGTGCCCCCTGGCAATTAAAAAAAGAAGAGAAAGGGACCAGCAGTTAGTGAAATGGCTATGTCACTGGACTCCCATGTAGTCGACCGTGGTTCGAGTCCCGGACCTGGTGGCTTAAACTCACGCCGGGCGCGTGTGCGTGCGTGCCCAAGATCCTGAGAGGAGAATGGAGGAGAAGGGATTGCGGCATGGCCATCCCCCTGGGGGGGGGTGATTTCTTGCTTTCTATCTCTCTGTCTCTCTCTATCTTTCTGGCAAGCGCAAGCGCCCTATAGCGAAAACCTCTCCAAAAAAAAAAAGAAAAGAAAAAAAATCTGCTGCAAAACTATAAAGCAAAAGGAAACAGAAACATAATTTAAAGGTGGAATCAGAGGAAAATGCCACAGTTGCTGTGTCTGAGAATGTCAGTTGTGTGATGCAGGTCCATACTGAGAATCTGCCACTCAATGGAGAGTTGTGCATTTACCTTCTCGCTGCAGTGGGTAACTGTGATTAGAGGAAAAGGTACCATAATGAAACCGAGTAAGGAGGGCCCAGCCTGGGGTGTAGCAGTTAAGATGGCTGGATTACACATGGCTGGCTACATGGTTTAAATCCTGTCATCACCATCAGCGAACTCAGCATAAAAATTATCCTCAGACAAAAATAAGTTCACTCCAATTTGGGTTATCCCTAATCTCTGAATATCAAGATAACTTTGCCAATCCCTAAAGGTAAAATAGGGTCAATACTTCATTACAAACCGTGCCTCCGGAGGTAGGCACAATTTATCCCTTCTGGGTTTTCCTTGCTGTTTCTTTCTTTGTTTTTAATTTGCTATAAGACTTGTGAACGTCAGAGAGAAAGAGAGAGTGAGAAAATATTTCCATTCTCCTCTAGGGATTTTGGGCAAGCATGCACATGTGCCTGGCATGTTTTTCAATCCACCAGGTCTGGGACTCGAACTGTGCTGCAGTTGGACAAGTGAGGTTCAGCCGCCTTTTACTTACCTCTTTCTCACATGCTTTCCCCCATTATCCCTGGGAGCTGCACCTTTATTTATCTGTATTTTATAGAACAATTCAGCATTCTAGCCCACTGTGTTCAAACTGTGTCAGAAGTATAATTGATTTAGTTCACAGCCAGATTTTCTTTTAAATGAAACAAAAATGAAAAAAAAAAAGACAGAGGGACCAGCAGTTACCATAATGGCTACATCGTTGGACTTCCATGTAGTCAACTGCAGTTTGAGTCCTGGACCCAGTGGCCTAAACTCATGCTGGGTGTGTGTGCGTGTGTGCCCAAGATCCTGAGAGGAGAATGGAGGAGAAGGGATTGCAGTGTGGCCATCCTCTCTGGGGGGTGATTTCTCGGCTTTCTGTCTATCTGTCTCTCTCTGTCTTTCTGACAAGCGCACGTGCCCTATAGCAAAAACCGCTCCAAAAAAAAAAAAAACAAAAAAGACAGGCAAGTAGATGCCATGGTGGTTAAGGTGCTGGATCCCACATGGCTAACTGTGATTCAAGTCCTAGACTTGTAATCTTGAAAAACATGCTGTGGGCACGTGTACATATGTGCACAAAATCCTAAGAGGAAAATGGAGAAGGGATTCTGGTGTGGCCATTCCCCCCAATGGGGGGTGATTTCTTACTTTCTCTCTCTCTCTCTGTCTCTCTAATGAGTGCATGCACTCTATGGAAAAATATCTTTAAAAAAAAGAAATAGGCTAGTGCCAGCCAGTGACATGTATCCCACATGGCTGACAGCATGGTTCAAGTCCCAGACCAGCGGATTGAAAATCACAAGTGGGGACCAGCAGATGGCGTAATGATTATGTTGCTGGACTCACATATAGCTGGCCACAGTTTGGGTCCTGGATCTGGCAGCTTGAAACTTATGTCAGGCACATGTGCATGCATGCCCAAAATCCCAAAAGGAGAATGGAGGAGAAAGGATTGTGATGTTGCCATGCCCCCCGGGGGAGGGGGGGATAATTTTTCGCTCTCTGTCTCTCTCTGTCTCTCTGGCAAGTGCACGTACCCTATAGCAAAAATCTCTCTAAAAGAGAAAAGAAATGAAAGTTGCGACAAGTGCATGTGCATGTGTGCCCAAGACCCCAAGAGGAAAATGGAGGAGAAGGGGTTGCAATATGGCCACCCTCCAGGGAGTAATTTCTCTCTCTCACAAGTGCATGAAGCCTATAGCAAAAAAAAAAAAGAAAAAGAAAAAGAAAGAAAAAAGCCTGTGTAACACCATCTGGCCCCACTGGGGAACTTAGCCCCTTCTTTACATGGTCATCACCATCAGAGAGCTCAGAAGAAGAGCAGGACCTTCCTTGGAGCACGGTCCACTCTTCTTAAAGGCTGTTTGTGGTGCAATTTTAAATACACCTTATGGCCTAACCCAGTAGTGCACACTGAACCCTGCTGCTTAGGAGGCTGAGGCAACATGGGAAGCCCAGGTTCAATTCCCAGATTACCCTAAAAAGTGGGATGTAGCAGCACTCACCCGTAATTTCTGCTGCCTGGGAGACTGATGCTGGAGGATTGCAACACAAGACCCTGTGTAATCCACTCCTCCTACACACATGCAAAACACATCCCACACATGAGTCCCATTTTATGAAGTAGTGACCATGCTGCTGACTTCTGAACACAATTGTCCTCCAGCGGAACTCGCAGCTGATTGGTTCCTTTTTTGGGCCACCTGTTTGACGTAGGAACTTGAGGACGTTCTTGTTTACCTCAGCGGCGTCCATGTGCACGGTTGTTGCTGTCTGCATGTCTGCTCTATTACTGAGAGATACGCAGAATAGACTCGCATCTGGAAAGGGTTAAGTGGGAGCTGTCCACAGGGGGAGTGAGTGTCAGGATGGAGAAGGGGTGTTTGTGTCTCACATTCTTTCTAATGTTTCTTGAGAGGAAAACAGTGATGGCTTTCTAGGCCATGTCAAAAGGCCCCCACATCAGAGCAGCTGCACTGAATTGTCACAACCCAGTAGAACCCAGAGTTATGGAAAGACCACTTGTGTTTGGTAGTATACCTTATTTGAAGGCCAAGCAGCTTGGAGGAAATTAATTTACTAAAGCATCTTGCTAAGTGTATTGGTAAATTCATTTGGTGTGTATGTATGTGTGTGTGTAGTTTTTTGTTTTGTTATAAACAAAGTCTCACTGTGTTGGAATCTTCCTGCCTCAGTCTCCTGAGTGGCTGGGACACCACACCTGGCTTTTTTAGGGTGGGCTAGAATTCAAATCCAGGTCTCCCATGTGGCCTCAGCCTATTAAGCAGCAGAGTCTAGCTCGTGCTACAGAGGCTGGGCCACCCACTCGTTTTTTTTTTTTTTTTTTTTTGTGAGGTTTTTTTTTTAGGGTCCATCACCAGAAAGACAGAGAGAGACAGAGAGATAGAAAGTGAGAAATCACCACCCCCCCAGGGGGGATAGCCATGCCACAATCCCTTCTCCTCCATTCTTCTCTCGGGATCTTGGGCACACACACACACATACCCGGCATGATTTTAAGCCACTGGGTCCGGGACTCCAACCATGGTCGACCACATGGGAGTCCAGTGACATAGCCATTATGCTATCTGCTGGTCCCTTGTCTTTTTTGAGAGGCCTAGGTGGGATGGAGAGGGATGTGGTGGGAAGGAACCAACATTTGCGGAACACTCACCATGCGCCGGCAATTGTATCTCATTTAACTTCAAAATAAAGCTGGTGTGGTGGGGATTATCATCCCAATTTTGAAGATATGTGAGAATGAGGTTATGAGAACAGATTTTTCCATGTTCTCACTGTGGATTTTACTAACAGTTTAATGGTTCTGCAGTAACTCCCTTCAGAGCTGAATTGTGCTGAGGGCTCGGCCAACTGTAGTTACCCAGCCATCTCTCCGGAGGGCTGAGGCCTTACTGACGTTGCCATGAGGAGGAGACCGCTCATTTCCAGCACTTCTCTTGTGGTGAGTGGAGAGCTGTGAGGAACCGTTGATGTGGCCAGCTGCTGTGGTACAGCAGTTACGCAGCTGAACCCATGTAGGAAGGTCTGGGGTCACATCCCAAGGTCTCCCTGAACTTGTGCATGTGCTCATGATCCAGGCAGAGGCTGGGGATATATTGCCATCTGAAAACCCTGTTAGGGGTGTCCTCCCTCTCTCTTTCTCCATGGAAAGAAACAAAAACGAAAACTAAATAAAACAAAAACACTTTGCGGCTTCTTGCATAGGGTGATGTCATCTTCGAACTCCTGACTGCTCAGTGGCATCTGGAAGGATAGGGTGTGTGTGTGGGGGTGTGGGGGGGTGCCTCTGCTTAGTGCAGAGTTCTGATTTGTTCGTTTGGTGTGCAAATTAAAGAGAAACGGTGGGGCCAGCAGGAGGTGCAGTGGTTAAGCTGCTGGAGTCCCACTTGGCAACAACAGTTAGAGTCCTGGACCCGGCAGCTTTAAAATCATGCCTGGCCCATGTGCGTGCATGCCCAAAATCTTGATTGGAGAAGGGATTGTGGTATGGCCATCCCTCCTTTGGTGATTTTTCATTTTCCCTCTCTCTGTCTCTGGCGAGCAGACACATCCCCTGGTAAAGAACATTGAAAAAAAAAAAAAAAAAAGAAAGAAAGAAAAAGAAGAGAAAGAAAGTTGATCCTCAGGACAATACAGAAAAGGCTGAGCAGCTCCTACTCTTCCTCCTGCAACGCCACCCCTCCACCCCATGCTACAAGGGCATCCCTTCCAAATAGTGGACAGCCGGGCAAAGGCTGTTGGCCTGAAGGAGAGCAAGTCATTAGCCTCCCCATGCCACTGCCATCCAGCCCTGTTCCAGATGCGCCCGCCTGGGCAGCCTTCATTTCTTCTGGGGAGCCCTCCCCTCTCCACACCACACTCCCCTCCCATGCTTCTCTCTGGTACCAATAAAGTAGAAATAAAACAAATCTCCCCAACAGCATTTTTCTTACCAGACATTTTTGTAAGTTATTGTGTATATAAATGGAGAGCATTTAGAGATTTTATGTAACTTTCACTTTAAGTAAATCATTCCAGTACTTAATAACAGTGTTCTTCTAAATTGCTTTCCTGGGAAGAAAGCCGCAAGCCCGCCAGCATACAGTTCCAGCAGGTTTGGGGCTTGTTGTTTTTTTAACATTCAGAGAGACAACTAGGTAGTTTAGAAATCAGATTTCCACGTAATCACGTCCACATCAGTCGAAGTTAATGAAAACGTGTTTTGTAAAACAAAATTGAGCTTTTCCACATTCCTTTAAAAAGAAGGGGGGGGGGGGGGAGGATCCTTCAGAATGCTGCAGAAAATCGTGAGCTCTTCCACAGCTCTGAGGAAAGAAAAAGAGGGAAGGGGGGGTAACAGGGAGGATGGCAGAGAGGATGGCAGAGGAAAGGAGGAAGTGGAAGGCCTAGCAGGCCTGGAGAATGTGGCTCAGAAACCGGATACAACAGGTGGAGAGGTTGGGGCTCAGGCCAGCGTGGAGGGCGCGGGTCTCAGGCGTAGGTGCTTTAGGCTGGCTGAAGTTGGACCACAGGTGCTGGTGCTTTCAGAGTTTTCCTTCGCGGGAGGCAGAGCGTGTGTATGCAGTCGGGAAAAAGCAAGAGGGAGTAGTGATTTTGAAACGGCTTATTGCACGACGTTCCTCATAGCGTACGCTCGCCTTTCCCCACAGCGGGAGAAACTGCCGAAGGAAGGGCCCGCCGCTCCGTAGAAAGAGGAGCACGCATCTGTCTGCGTGCTGTCCGCTGGTTGGCATGATTCCCGCACATGTCTTCACAGCACCCCTCGGATGCCACCCGGGCACACACACGGAGGCAGCGAGATCAGAACGTAAGCACTGTTTGTCTTGATCACTCTAAGTGAGCTTTGCCTGTTTGTGTTGTACCTGTAGACAGGTATGTATATAATATTTATAGAGAGAAACATGGGTAGGTCTCTATGTATGTATTATCTTGGTGTTGACTTTTGCACATCATGGTTTTTGAGATTCATCCAGGTATGATGATGTATATAGCAATGATTTATTTTTATATAGCAGTGACTTATTATTATTATTATTATTATTATTATTATTGAGAGGTTTTTGCCATAGGGAGCATGTGCTCGCCAGACAGAGAGAGGCAGAAAGCGAGAAATCACCCCCCCGGGCGGATGGCCACACCGCAATCCCTTCTCCTCCATTCTCCTCTTGGGATCTTGGCCGGGCAAGCATACGCGCCCAGCGTGAGTTTAAGCCACCAGGTCCGGGACTCGAACCACAGTCGACTACATGGGAGTCCAACAACATAGCCATTACGCTAACTGCTGGTCCCAACTACTCATATATCTCATATAGTGAATCATTTACTGTTTGTCCATTTGTGACTGGCTCAATTAGCCTCATGTCCTTAAGTTTCATCCATGTAGCTATGTCAGAATTCCCTTTTGTTCTAAAACTGAATAATATTCCTTGTGAGAAATGCCACATTTTGTTTATCCATTCCTCTGTTGACAGATAGTTGGCTTTTAGATTTCTTCATTCATTTTACTAACATTTACTGAGCACCTATTCTGCGTGAATAATTGTGTTAGTTGCCAAGGAAATATAAAATAAAATAAGATAAAATAAAATAAAATAAAATAAAATAAAATAAAATAAAATAAAATAAAATAAAATAAAGGAATGACATGATTCTTCCTTCAAGGAACTTACAGTTTTGTAGGATGATCCTTGGTATATAAATCTGTAAGGTAAAATAAGTACCATAATGGGTATATATGTAAAAGAGTAATGGAATCTGGGAAAGCAGTGACTAATCTCAACAGGAGAATATCAGAGAACTTCTCAGAAGCTGTCGCATTTCAATTATATCTTAAAGATGAAGAAAAGGGTGGGGGGCATCAGGTGCTATAGTGGTTAAGATACTGGACTCCCACCTGGCCAACTGTGGTTCAAGTTCTGAACCTGGCAGCTTGAGAATTCCACCGGGTGCATGTGTATGTGTGCCCAAAATTCCAAGAGGAGAGGGGATTGAGGTATGGCCATCCGCATAGGGGGATGATTTCTCACTTCCCCTCTCTCTGTCTCCAGTGAGTGCACATGCCCTGTAGCAACTCCCTACCCCCTGAAAAAGATGAAGAAATAGATTTTCAATATCTTGAGTGGACTTGCCATGGAGGAGCACAAGTAAAGGTAAAATGTATGAAAGTACATGGCGGGTCAGCCAGTGGGGTGGTGGTTAAATGACTAGGCCCCATGTGGCCAACTGCACAGTTTGAATCCCAGACCTGGTGGCTTGGGACCCAACATGCTGGGCACTTGTACATGCATGCCCAAAAATCCCAAAAGGAAAAATGGAGAAGAGATTGAGGTATGGCTATTTCTCCTGGGAGTGCTTTTTCACAGTTTCTGTCTCTTTCTCTTCAGGGAGCACACTTAATTTTTAACAAATTAAAAAAAAAAAAAGTATATGGCATGTAGTGAAAATACAAGGGCATTTCAAAAAGTTTATGAAAATGTAATCAATAGGGGCCGACAGGTGGCATGGTGGCTAGGGGTGCCGGACTTCCACATGGCCAACCATGGTTTGAGTCCCAGACCTGGCAGCTTGCTTTCTCACTTTCTCTCTCTCTTCCTCTCACACTCTGTCCCTCTCTGGCTAAATTAAAATAGATAAGGTCAAATAAAACAATTTAAAAAATAGAAAATGTAATTAAATTATAAGTCTATTTTGGTGCAAAAAATTTTGAAGTTTATTCCTAGTGTCTTCATAATCTGACTTTTCCATGAACTGTATGAAGACCCTTCATAAGGAAATGTTCCACATTTGCTTCATGAATTGATCCTCCTTAACAGCTGCCAAGAATGGGTTTGAGACAGTTATTTACACTCCAAATGCCTCAGATACAGAGGAAGAAATGGACTGAGGTTGGCCCAATGCCCATCAGTTTGCAGATCAGCTCAGATCTGTTTGATACTGTCCACTCTGTTGCCTCTCCTTGCTGTGCGTCCTTGGGCCAATCTTTATGTCTTTTTATAATTTCTCTGATCTGGGATGTCTTCATTTCTTTCTTTTTGAGAGATTTTTGCTAGAAGGCATGTATGCTCACTGGAGGTATTAATTTTTTAAAAAATATTTATTTTTATTTGTTATTATAATTTTTAAATTTGAGCAGAGAGAGAAAAGGAAAGTGAGAAAGCAAGCCACTGGGTCTGGGACTCCAACCGCAGTCAGTCATGTGGGAATCCAGCGTCCTTAACTACCACTCCACTTGCTGGTCCCTGGAGATCATTTTTAAAATGGGACGTTAAAAACGGATTTTAATATTCCTGCTTCTGAATACAATCGAATGTGTTTATTTTTCGTCTTTCAAAGTGAAAGCTTTGAATCATACCATCACTGAAATGCTTTTGCTGGAATCTGGTTCCCAGCCTTTCATGGCAAGGGGGGAAATGACCTTGTATTTAGAACATCTGGCTGGAAGGGATTTTCTGCCTCATGCTGTGTGCCTGGAGGTGAAAGGCGCCTTCAAAGTACAGAGGCTACTGTCCCACTTCTTTGTTCCTCTTGTCTGTCTCTTTGTCCTTTCTTCATCTTTGTAAAATGCTTCATTTTCAAAATCCTTGTTCTTGGGAGATTGACTTTGCCAGAGGAATGTCAAAGGTGACAGGGGTTAAGTATAGAACTGAGTCTGTTTGCTGTTCCCCGGAGCCAGCCACTGTCACCCTGGCTAGACGTCGTCACTGGGCGCACTGTGCTGTGAGCACAGTGGCCCCGCATTCCAGGAACATCGTTTCCTTTAGACTTCACCAGCAGCAAAGGGCAAGGGCTCTCTTTTCACTGACGTTCGCCTGCCTGAATCTGAAAGGGCATTCTGATGACAGGAAGGAAAAGCAGCACCAGCTTAATGACCTGATGCTTTAGTCAAAAACCTACCTTCTGTTGATTAAAAGATAGCAGTTTCTTTTGGGGGTGATGAAAATATCCTGGAATAACGTAGTGGTGATGGTTATATGTTTTAAATGTACAAAAAGCTGTTTTATTGTATGTTTTACAGTGGTTAAAATGATGAATTTAATGTTATGTGTATCTCAGTTTTTAAAAAGTTAAAAGCAGAAACAAAGCCATCTTCTTTGGGCCAGCGGGTATGGTGGGAAAGGTAGCTAGATCCCACTTGACTGTTTGCACTGTTGAGTCTCAAACCTAGTGACTTGAAAAACACACTGGGCACGTGTGTGTGCATGCTCAAGCTCCTAAAAGGAGGGAGAAATGGCAAATTATAAAACACAACAAAAACAAAACAAAAAAACCTATCTTCACCGCAGATATTTTGTGGTTTGGTCTGAAATACCCTTTTGGTGGTTCATTTTATATTTTTAAAATACTAGCAAAGTGAGTCTTCTTTTTCTTTTAGTAATATTAACTGGACCTGGTGGCTTAAACTCACGCCTGACATGTGCGCATGTGTGCCCAAGATCCCAAGAGGAGAAAGGATTGCGGTGTGGCCATCCCCCCGGGAGGTGATTTCTTTCTTTCTTTCTTTTTTTTGGTGATTTCTTTCTTTCTTTCTTTCTTTCTTTTTTTTTTGGAGAGGTTTTCGCTATAGGGCGCGTGCGCTCGCCAGACAGACAGAGAGAGACATAGAGACAGAAAGCGAGAAATCACCCCTCAGGGGGGATGGCCATGCCGCAATCCCTTCTCCTCCATTCTCCTCTTGGGATCTTGGGCACGCATGCTCACGCGCCCAGCGTGAGTTTTAAGCCACCGGGTCCGGGACGCAAACCGTTGTTGACTACATGGGAATCCAGTGACATAGCCATTACGCTAACTGCTGGTTCCCGAGAGGTGATTTCTTGCTTTCTGTCTCTCTCTGTCTTTCTAGAGAGCACGTGCACTCTGTAGTTAAAAACCTCTCAAAAAAAAAAAATCCTGCAAATAAACAAGCAAGATAATTTTATGTGGAAGGAAATGGGAGAACTGCAAGAGAAAGAGTCAGTACTTGATGGAGGGGAAATAGAAGCCCTGCATCCTCCCTCCTCAAAAAGAGAGAGAGACAGACAGAAAAGAGATAGTCAGATGTAAAAGCCAAAATAGATTTTTATGTAGAGCTAATGTTGCCTGGATGCTTAAGGGTTTTCTTTCTAAGAGAATTCAATTAGTAGTGGTGCACCGAATGTGAACTTGGATGTAGAGAGTAAGCCAAAAATGCATGGAGCTGTCAGGAATGACCTAGTGACCCCAATACCTAGTGACTCCTCAACGTCTGCCTTAGAATCTGCTGTGGTTTCTCTCAATGGGCTTAGAAAATTAAAGGGAAAACAAAATAGGCTTTCAGGTTTATTCCCCAAGGTTCCTGTTTGCTTCCTTCTCGTAGCCACATCCTGTTTTATCACTCAAAGCCTTTTTACATTTTACTTAGGCTTCGTCAAGGTAGCACAATATGCAGTCATAATCAACTCCAGGAAGCCCAGTTCCTGTGAGAGCACCTTGGCATTCAGAGGATTTGTCCAGGCAGCATGGGTTTCTCAGGCAGGCTGAGGATGCAGTGTGTCCATATGGTATGATCTGAGGCGTGTCTGCAAGATTTCCGTGTCCTACTTAGGCCGAAAATTCCACTGTTCGTGATTCATAGCTGTTGTTAACATAACCCCTTTATGTTCTTATGTGAATAAGGACATAAAAAGAAGATGCTGGCAGTAGTTTATGTCCTAATTTTGCTTGGAGATGGCCCATGATGAGGGTCTTAGAGGTACCTCTGAGTCTACAGATTGGAATGTCCTACAGTTTTCCATTAAATGCCAACAAAATTGATTAAGAGGCCTCAAGTCTTTGGTGCAAGGGAGAGGAATCAAAGAAGGTTTCAGGGACGATTTCTCAAGGGGAGGATTAATAGCAGTGAGCTGGATTTGATCAAATGTGGACTAGATCATGGCATTTAATATGTGCTCAGTTAAATCATTGTTTGTATTCAGTATGTTATATTATTTACGTTTGTGTTAAAGCACTGAAATGTTGGCATCCCACCGCTTTGCTTTGTTTTCATTGGACCAAATCATCATATTCTTGGGATTGGTAGCTTCACTAAAGTCTGCTGAGTTCTAATCTCTCTTCTGCCCACCTACCCCATTCTTCTCCACTCTTCTCCCATGGATCAGTTCATTAACATTCACCCCACACAGCAATCTGCACACTGTTACCTTCCAAGAAAGGTTACATATGGGCATTTACAAGTATCAAATGCCTTACTTACTGCTATCCTTGGCCAGGACCTGTTCATAACTCCAAGATTACTGAAACTTTTTTTTTTTTAAGGTTTTGTCATAGGGTATATGGACTTGCCAGAAAGAGATAAAGTGAGAAATCACACCCCGGGGGAATGGCCACACTGCCATCCCTTCTCCTCCATTCGACCCCTGAGATTTGGGGCACACACATTCACCTGGTGTGACCCTCAAGTCACCCGTCTGAGACTTGAACTGTGGTCAGCCATGTGAGAGTCCAGCACTTTAACCGCCATATCACCTGCTGACCACATCTTTTATCTGTGTGTGTTTTTTTCTTTATTGTCAGATAGTGTATGTGTTCTCCAGAAAGCAGGTGGAGGAGAAACCACCCCCCAAATTGGGGCATAATCATGCTTGCAATCCCTTCTCCATTTCTTTATCCCATCAGGATTTGGGGCACATCTGCGATGTGCCCAAACTTGTTTTTCAAGGCACTGGGGCCAGGATTTGAACTATGATTGGCCATGTGGGATCTGGCAGAGTTAACAACTAGGCCATGGAGCCAGCCCTTGAAACCTTTTAATTAGCCTTTTCAGCTCTGCTACCTCCCATCCTCTCACGTTCATTATGAAGGCCCACCTGGGAATGCCTGCGATTCAGCAGGGCAACCTGAAACATCCTCGATCTGGTCAGAAGGTTTGGGTTTGGGCATTTCACCCCTTTTTACTTATAAAGGGTTCTGAAAAATGCCTTAGCCAGGTCTGCAGTGGAAATGAGGTCTTACCACGTGGAGGGAAAGGTACATGTGAAGCGTGCACCAACTTTCCTAGCAAAATTGCTACCGCCAAAAGGTGGGAACTGTCCAGGGGACCCTGAACAGACGAGTGAACAGAGAAAATGAAGTGTACACATACAATGGACTATTATTCAGCCATAAAGAGGAATGAAGTTCAGATACATGCTATAACATGGATAAACCTTGAAAATATTATGCTAAGGGAAAGAAAACGGACACAAAAGGACAAATATCCTATGATTACATTTATATTAAATATCTAGAAAAGGCAAATTTAGAGACATAGAAAGTGGACTAGTGGTTACCAGGGTCTAAGGGAAGGGAAGAGTATTATTGCTATAATAAAGAATTTCTGGTAAAAGTGATGAAAAGTTTTGAAAATAGTGATGACAGTTACATACTATTGTGAATGTAGCTAGTGCTATTATCATATTCTCTACTTTTAAATGGTTAAAATGACCATTTTTAGGTTATATTTGTTTTCCCATAATAAAAAGGTAGAAAAAATTGTATAATGATAATAATACAACTATAAGGGGCCCGCCTCACAGTGCAGTATTTACCAACGTGGTGACGAAGCTGGATCCCATATGGCTGAGCAGGTTTTGAGACCTGGCCTTGGCAGTTTGAAAACCACGCAGGGCATGTGCATGTGTGCCCAGGATCCTGATGGGATGGGGAATTGAAGGAAAGGGATGGCATTATGTTACCAGCCCTATTGAGGGGGCATGCTCGCTTGCTCTCGCTTGCTATCCTGCTCTCTCCCCCACTCTCTCTGGCATTTTTTTTTTTTTTGGGAGAGGTTTTCGCTATAGGGCACGTGCGCTCGCCAGACAGAGACATAGAGACAGAAAGCGAGAAATCACCCCCCAGGGGGGATGGTCACGCCACAATCCCTTCTCCTCCATTCTCCTCTTGGGATCTTGGGCACGCACGCACACGCGCCCGGCGTGAGTTTTAAGCCACCGGGTCCAGGACGTGAACCGCGGTCGACTACGTGGGAGTCCAGCGACATAGCTATTACACTAACTGCTGGTTCCCCTCTGGCATTTTTTTTTAAAGACAATATGAGATGTGACTCAAGAATTTCTGGCATGGGAATAGAGCTATAGAAAAGTGTAAAATTTCAGGAGAAAAACAATGAAGGCCTAGAATCATGAGTAAACAAAGCTTGCCTAGGAATGGCAACCCAGATAGAGTGAAGATACTGGGGTAAGGAGCAACGCTGGAGAGTGGAGTAGACATCCAATCAGGAGAAGACTTGTATCCTGCAAGACATAACAAGATCTTGGCCCCAGAAGGGCTTCTGAGCAGGAAGGACCATCTGTGTGATTGGGTGTGTTTGTGGGAAAAATCACTCTGGCAAGTGTGAGGGGTGCATGGTATGAGAGTAATAACAAAACCAGAGCAACAGTCCAACACTACTGGGTTAAGACAGAAAAGAGATAGTTTGAGCCCAGGCTCACCACAAACTAGCATCTTCTAGGGCCCCTGAGAGCCAGCTAAGGTAACAGGAAACTCACCACGCTCTCTTGGTTTCATTACCCAATTTAGCACAAGTTTGTTTGCTTTTTTAAACAGAATATTTTTGGGCTAGCAAAATATTGCTGGTCTCAAGTTTTACCTGCTGTGATAGGAGCCCACCTGTGTCCTCTGAGCTCATAGAACACCAAGTCCTTAAATTGGGGAGGAAGCCCATATGGGAATTAGCTCAGATAACAATCACAGGTGGGAGCCCTGGTCATTCTAACCTAAATGCCTGCCTTCCTGGCCAGGTCATTTGGTGTGGGTACCCTGACAAGGGAAGTAACCCAGCCACACTGGCATGCTGGATGCTGCTGTTCCCAGTCTAGGCCACTCGGGATGCCCAGTGTGGTTCCTGGCCCACTCTCCAAAGCCCTATGGTCCCAGCTACTCTGGAAGCTGAGGCAGACCCTGAAAAGGAAAAAAAAAAGTCATTTTGTGCATTGGTATCACAATATACAAGCATGCTGAGCCTATGTGGGAGGGTCCTGGTTCACATCCCAAGGTTTTCCTTTGCACGCTGGATCCATGGGACTGTGTTCCTGGTTGGCTGACATGGGATTGGATCACAGTGTGGGGACACTGCTGAGGGTTCCTCTCTTTCTGTCTCCCTCTGTCATAGAAGTAAATCAATGGAGACAAATGAAAGCAGACGTTTCCTTGCAGTCTGAGAAAATTCTCATTGACTGACTTTTGCTCTGAAGCTGCCCCGAGATGCCAAGTGGGAGAGAGAGCCTGTCCTGCTCTCCACTGGGCAGCTGCCAGATGTGACTCCCAGCTGGCAGTTACCTGGGTTTGCTGGGGGTGCTAGATTCCCAACTCTGTATCTAGTGGGCTTGTGTTGGTAGCTTGAAATCGGCAGGGCGAGACTGTAGACCGCACAGACATCTGCAGACAACACACATCAGAGCTTTTGTTTCTGGAGAGCCAGTGGCATTTTCTTTTTTCTTTTTTCTTTTTAAGAATTATTTATTTATTTAATTCCATTTGTTATTATTTTTAATTTGGCCAGAGAGAGACAGAGAGAGAGAAAGGGAA
>NW_006159863.1:415707-419333 GCF_000334495.1 Tupaia belangeri chinensis | reverse complement strand
GAAAGAGAAATCAAGCTGCTAGGTCCGGGACTCAAACCGCAGTCAGCCATGTGGGAATTCAGTGCCCTTAACCACCACACTACCAGCTGGCCCCATCCAGTGGCATTTTCATCAGTACATCACTCACTGGGCTTCTGGTTCTTTCAGACTCTGGCAAGAGAAAACGGACCTCAAGGTGTTAGTCAGGGCTTCCTTTCTGAGCTCTTCCACATCCCCAAGAGGCAGGGCAGTGCTCGGGGAACTCGTGAAGCTTCTCATTCCCCCCATGGGGCTGGGCTAAACAGGAGAGGTGTTCAGTTGAAGAAGACACACTGCCCTTGTAGGCACCCTTCTCAAACCTCTGGGGCTCTTACCAGATGTTTGAACTGGAGCTCTTCAATAGGAAAGATTGTGTGTGCCCTCCAATAATGGGAATTCTGTTTTCCCTAGCTGTCCCCTGTCCTCGCTGCCATGTTCTTGAGCTTTAAGTGTGAAAGATGCCATCCTCCCCTTCCTCTGGGCATTTGGACAGGAAGCCAGCCAGGCACATCAGGTATACCGTTGTTCCTTGATATCTATCTTGACATATAAATATATATCAAGGTACATATTTGCATAATATTTGCATCAGAACCTACACACATCCTCCTGTACACTTTCTTTTGAGAAGTTTATTTCTTCCATGAGCAAGACAGAGAGAGACAGAGCCCCCAACAGAGTCTGGACACTGCGGTCTACCTCCCAGCTTCAGTCAGTCCCAGAACATGGGCACACTTGTGCCTGGCATAGTTGGAGGGATCTCTGAGCATGAACCAGGAACCTGCCCATGTGGGAAGAGCATTGTGCTTTACCACTGAACAACCATCTGGTCCATACCATGCACTTCCAATCATCTCTAGGCTACTTATAATACTCAATATAATGTAAATGCTACGTAAATGGCTGTTGTATTGTTTTTATTTGTATTATTTTTATTGCCATTTTTAATTTTTTTGCCCTGAATGTTTTGAATGCATGGCTGGTCGAATCCACAGATGTAGAACTCATGACTATGCAGGCTTACTGCGCTATCCAGGCTTCATGGCCTGTGGGCTGTCTTAGCTCATTCACATCTCTGGGTTCAACTGGAAAGGCCAAAGGTGTTAAAGAACAGAAAGAAAAAAATTGGTTTTAGTGTGTTTAACTGTTAGACTTTTGATACATTTAAGATTATAGACATTATTAATTATTATTGTTTTTGTCCTTCAATGTGTACAATTGTACTTCGAATCCCCAACTTGTGCTCCCTGTTCTGGATGGGATTCTCCTCCACCCAGATTTATATATTGAAGTCATTGCCCCCCCCAGGACTTCAGAATGAGACCTTGTTTGGAAGCAGGGTCATTGCAGATGTTAGTTAAGATCAGGGTGCACTCATGGAGGGTGAGCCCCTGATCCAGTAGGACTGGTGTCCTTATAAAAGGGACATGTGGACATGGGCACACATACAGGGGAATGCGTGTGAACATAGAAAACCCAGGAGAGAGGCCTGAGCAGACCCTTCCCTCACAGCCCTCGGAACTGGAACCAACCGTGCTGTGCTGTTGATACCTTGGTCACAGACACCCAGCCTCTAAAATCATGAGGCAATACATTTCTGTTGTTATTATTTTTAAAAAAATAATTATTTTTTATTTAACTTTATTTATTTTAATGTGACCAGAAAGAAACGGAGAGAGAGAGAGAGAGTGAGAAAGCAAGCCGCCAGGTCCAGGACGTGAACCACAGTTGGCCAAGTGGGAATCCAGCACCCTTAATCACTATGCCACCTGCTGGACCACATTTCTATTATTTTTAACCACTCGGTTTGTGGGATTCTGTCATAATAGCCCTAGCAAACTAGTAAATTCCCAGGGAAGTATACTTTTCCTTTTGTGCCCTGCCAGGCAGGTATGCAGAGAAGCAAAATTGGCACGGTTCTATAAAGCCTTGGATTTTTTTTTTCTTTTTAGATAACTTTTTTCTTTATGAGAGAGAGAAGGAAAGAGACAGAGATAGGCATTTTTGACAGAGTCTACCATGTCATGTTCTTTCTGCCCCAGCCTTACAATCAGCTGGAATTATAGACCTGCAACTGTAGGACATGTTCGGATTGATCTGAAATGGAATTGGGCCTTCCATGTGGCTTCCAGCCTCCCAAGGGAGGGTGGTGCTGCCTGTGTACCTGTGTGCCACCAGAGCTGGGCCAGATAACTTTTTTTTTTTAATTACTTTTTTTTAACTTAGATGAAACAGATATTGCAGTGCTATCCAAAATTAGACAATGTCCTGGGTCAGGGAGTGGCACAGTGATTAAGACAGCTGGATCCCACATGGCCAATCCCGCATTTTGAGTCCTGGTCTCAGTAGCTTGAGAAGCACAACAGGTTTGTGTGTATGTATGTGCCCAAAATCCTGAAAGGAGGGAGAAATGGAAGAGAAGGGATTTATGGCATGACTGTCCCCAGTGGCAGGGGTGTGAGGGAGAAGGATGCTTTTTCACTTCTCTCTCCCTCTCTCTGTCTCTCTGGTGAATGCATGTGCTCTCTGTCAAAATTAAAAAACAAACACAAACTAGAAGTCTTAACAATTTAGAAATGTTTAAAAAGTTATTTAAGGGACCAGCAGATGGCATAATGGTTACATTGCTGGATTCCCACATAGGTGACTGCAGTTTGAGCCCTGGACCTGATGGCTTAAACTAACCTTGGGCATGTATGCAAGTGTGCCCAATATCCTGAGAGGGGAATGGAGGACAAAGAGATTGCTGTGGCCACCTGCCCCCACCCCCAAGGGTGATTTCTCCCTTTCTGTCTGTCTCTGTTTTTCTGGCAAGAGCATGTGCCCTATAGCAAAAAAAAAAAAAAAAAAAAAAAAAAGTTATTAACTAAAAACCAAAGAACTTTAAGACACATTGAACTCTAAGCTATTTGCATTGCTCCAAAGGGCAATTCTTTTTATATTTGGCGACCAACTATTTCCACATAGTTGGGATCACTGGCCATGGCTGCTTTCTTGCGCTGTGCTCGTCATTTAACATTACCAGGACAAATATTTCTACATTTGAACATTTGACAGTCTTCACATTCTTATTAAACTAGTTACCTCCTATTGTGTCTTTCACCTCCTATTTGTCATTTTCTAATTTTTCACTGTCAATATCCTTGTGCAATTTGCTCTTCTATTCCATTTGAACTATTTCCTTGGGGGGTGTACGCAGAAAAACTCTGGATCGCGCCGTTTTGTCGTCCCTGTTCCATGATGCTCCACCATTCTCTAGGCAGGTGGAGCTGATCCGAGGTCTCCTCGGAAATAGACTACTTGACGTCATCTGGTTTTATCCTTTTTCATCACATTCCAGTTCCAAGGCTGTCCCTCAAGTTTCTTTAGTTTTACTTATGGCACTGCGGGGAAAGTGGCCCCAGCAACCTTCTAAGCATCCGGTTTGTTTTATCTTTGACAACGACACGCACCTGCTCCAGCTCCGGGCTGAGGCGGTGAGCGGCCTGGTCTGCCGCAGCCGCGCCCCAGGTGTGTTGGCCCGGCGCCCACCAGGGGTCAGCGCAGGCTCGGCGTCGGGTGCAGGCTGCGGCGGCCCACAATGCACCGCGCTCCGGGCGGCGCGGCCC
>NW_006159863.1:400786-415512 GCF_000334495.1 Tupaia belangeri chinensis | reverse complement strand
CTATTTTAAAACTCTTTGTCTGGTCCCTACCTCCCGGCCCTTTGGTCACTGCCGGCAGGCTGCTTGTGGCTGGGGGTCGGGGGTGTTTGCAAGCTCTTGGTCCATTCCTTCTGCCTTTAGGTGTGCGGGAATTTGCGTGGTGTGGGCTGAGTGTCTGCGGATGCCGGAGCGCAGCGCGTGAGAACTCCCGAGAACTTAGGCGTCTGTAGCATCTAGTTCACTTCACCCCGGGGATGGGGCCCGACCTTGCCCTTCGGGAGTTTAGGCAGTGGCATCTGCCCCATGCCTGCCTCCCGCCCTACAGGTGGTGGCCGTCCCCGGTGGCCTAAGGTGGCCTAAGCTGGTGGGTGCCGTCAGGTCCTAACATCTCCAAACACGCCTGTCCCGGGACGACTTTCCAGGACACGCCCTGCAGCCACACCCGAACCCCCACAGCGCAGCTGACCTTAGGATCTGAAAGTTTGGGTTGTTGCAGAAAGTTTGGCGGATAGAAAGCCCTGGAGAACTGGGTGGGCAGGACGCTTAAGCATGTGGGTGTCTGTCCTCTGCCTGTTTCTGGGTCACAGGGCCTGGCCGCATCCCTACAATCTCACTTCCTGTTACCCCGCTGCTTCCCTTTCTATTAAGGTACCAACCTGGAAGCTCCAGGCTCTCTTTCTAAGGTCACTTTGCCTTTGTGGTCTTGTATGGTTCCTCAAGGCACTCTGGTCCTCTGCTATGGTTTGAATGAGCCCCCCCCCCCAAATTCATGAGTTAAAATACGGTGAGCCGTTTTAACAGTTTGGAGAGGGTGAAAACTTAACCCATGTATGGCTTTAAGATGCAGAGCCTTTGGGAAATGATTAAGATTTGATAAGGTGATCAGGGTGGGGCCCGTGGTTGACTCTGGGTTGCTTTCTAAGAAGAGCAGTGGTACACAGACACATGCTCACTCTTGCCGTGGCCATGTTATGCCCAGCACAGCTGAGGGAGAGGACTCTGCAGAGAGTCCCCTGCCAACCAGAAGACCCTGATCAGATGCGGCCCCTTGACCTTGGCCCTCCAGAGTTCTAAGCTAAATAAATTGCTAGTCTTACTTTTTTGGAAGGAGGGGAATTTTTGCTATAGGGTACATGCGCTCGCTGGCGAGACAGAGATGGAAATAGAGAGGGAATGGCCACTCCACAATCCCCTCTCCTCCATCACATCTTGGCACTCTGGGCACGCATGCTTGCCCATGTCCCTGGCGTAAGTCTCAAGCCGCTGCAGGGATTCCAACCACAGTCGGTCGCGTGTGAGTCCAGCCCCGCAACTGCTACACCATCTATGCTGACCCCAATCTATTCTTTATAAATCGCTCAGTGGAATATTCAGGTGTTAGCTAGAGAAAGAGACCAAAACTTCCTCTAATCAATCCCTATTCCAGCGAAAAGCAAATCATATATTTATTTATTTTTTTTTTTGAGACGTTTTTGCTATAGGACGTGTGCGCTTGCTGGAAAGATAGAGACAGAGAGAGAAAAAGTGAGAAAGTCCCCCCGGGGGGATAGCCATGCTGCAATCCCTTCTCCTCCATTCTCTCAGGATCCTGGGCACGCACGCACACATGCCCGGCGTGAGGTTAAGCCACTGGGTCCGGGACTCGAACCATGCTTGACTACATGGGAGTCCAGGAACATAGCCATTATGCTAACTACTGGTCCCCCACAAATCATATTTTTAAGACCCTCACCTCTGTTATGTCTGTTTCCATAAATACCAGTTGATTGATTTTACTTGTGAACTCTAAGCAGTTTCTGTTATTGCTTAATAACAAGGATTACAACTAGGAAAATGTTCTTTAGGAGGTGAGCATAATTGTAATGAACAAATCAATCGATTGTCACAGGCAGTAGATGCGATATCAAACAAGTTTGATTCTAAAACATTTCTGCCACGAGGTTACCTACCAAAATTAGCTTTGTTGTTACTGCCAAATCTAAAATGCTATGAATGAACAGATTCCTTTTTTTTTGCTAAACATACTTGTTGACTTGAGATAATCAGAGAATGTTTTCAAACTGTTATCAACTTAGCTACCCCCAAGGAAAGGAGGTAAATCTAAGAGTTGTTCTGATTCTGTTTGTTAAGCACAAATTCTTAGTGGTCTTTAAAACTGCCTCTGTCAGTTTTCTTTCAAAATATGAAATTATGAATTGCTCATTGTTTTATTTTCTACATCTAATATTAATATTCATTTATGTATACTTAGTGTATAATAGATTTTCTGAATTTTTATTTCCAATCTATTACCCAAATTGCTCTCCTTTTACTGTTACCTGCACCTTTCCAAACATGCCATTTAAAAATATACTCAAGGGCCAGCCCCATAGCCTAGTGGTTAAAGGAGTCGGATCCAACATGGCCAACTGTAGCCAGAATCCTGGCCCCAGAGACTTGAAAATGTACCAGGTACTTGTGTATACATACCCCAAATCCTGACAGGATGAAGAAATAGAGAAGGGGTTGTGGTGTGGCCACACCTGTTTGGGGGTTCTCTCTTTCTGGTGAGTGCATGCCTGTCGTCCTGGCTGACTGGGAGGCTGGGGCAGAGGATCACAGTGGGACCCTGTCAAAAATGCTTGTCTCGGGAACCAGCAGTTAGCGTAATGGCTATGTCGCTGGATTCCCACGTAGTCGACCACGGTTCGCGTCTCGGACCCGGTGGCTTAAATCCCATGCCGGGCACGTGTGCGTGCGTGCCCAAGATCCCGAGAGGAGAATGGAGGAGAAGGGATTGCGGCGTGACCATCCCCCCTGGGGGGTGATTTCTCGCTTTCTGTCTCTATGTCTCTGTCTGTCTGGCGAGCGCACGCGCCCTATAGCGAAAACCTCTCCAAAAAAAAAAAAATGCTTGTCTCTCTCCATCCTCCTCCTCCCTCTCATTAAAAACAAACCAAAAAGTACACATCGCTTATTTGAAAGGGAGAACGTAATAGAGAAAATAGCTCAAAACATTTCCTTTCTGGCTTTCATCTTAGTGGTGCCATCTTTTTTCATTATTTAGAAATAATTCTTCAATCCTAGTCACATAAGAGGTTACAGAAGAGGTGATTCTGAAGGAAAGAGTTAATCGTGTATGGAAACTATCCCAGCTTTCCAGTAGTAAAAACATCACTCTATTCATATTTTTGTCCAATAAACATCCTAGCATTGTGCTAGGATTGGAAGTATATAAATGAATAATTTAACCTTTGATTTTAAGATGCTGATTTAGTTGGGAAAATCAACCTGGAGATAGTTACAATAGAGTGTGCGTTTGGCATGGTGATAGATATCTACTTACGGTGGCATGGGTTCCTATTCCAGTCTAATGGGGTAAGGAAAATAATTCTGGAAAAGTCAGTGCCAAAATTAGTATTAAAATTTAATTAAGTAGGCTGGCCCCACAGCCTACTGGTTAAGGGAGCAAGACCCCACATGGCTGACTGCAGTTTGACTCCTGGCCCTAGTGGCTGGAAAAACACATTAGGTACATGTGTGTCCCAAATCCTGATAGGATAGAGAAATGTAGGAGAAGGAAAGACCACTTCTCATTGGTGGTGCTTTCTCCTTCTCTCTACTCCCTCCCCCCAGTAAGTCTCTGGTGAACATATGTGCCCTTTCGCAATTAAAACAAGCCAAGACAATCATGACTAACTCTGAGCTAGAAGTAGGAGGAGAGTTCGAGCTGGAGGGGGCAAGCATTAATCAAATTCTGGAGCCAAAGTAGCAGAATATGAGGCCTGGAAAGACAAGGAATAAGGAAGAGAGCAGTAGGATCCAGATCATGGAAGGCCTTGTAAAGGTGAGGGGAGGCATTGGACATTTCAGCAGGAGAATGACAGGTGCTGATCTGCTTCAACCAACTCACTTGGAAGCCTGAATAAAGGAAAGACATAAAAGGGCAGAAGGCAGTAAGAACTGTTAGGAGGCTGTAGTTGTGATTAGGAAAGAATCGTTGAGGGTGTCACATTTGCAGAATACCATTTTCCATGTTCTCGTATACTATTTTGTTTTAATTTTCCTATGCATTTGGTAGGGTAAAATTAATAGCTTTGTTGTGTAAGTGCTTACCTAGGGTCTTTGTCTACATTGTCCCTGATTCTTATAAAAACACTACAAATGAAATATGGTTAGATTAGCCCACTTTACAGAAGTTGATACCGAGGTCCTGGTGAGAAGCAGAGTCCTAGGTCTGGTATCGAATGCAAGCCTCATTCTGAACAGCAGATGGTCCTGTTCCTCTAAAAATTAAGGCAAGATGGCCCTTCCAGGCAGGTCTGTACCCTTGGAGACACCTATCTGGAGTCAGTGGGACATTAAGACACTTAAGAGTTCTGTCTGCATTTTGTTCAAAGTCCCCTGGAACAAAGAAGTATGAAGGGGTCTCAGAAAATGTGATCAGCAATCCTAGTTCTGGGTTTAAACCCCAAATAATTGAACACGAACTTGAACAGATATATATCTGTACACCCATGTCCACAGCAACATTTGACACAATAGCCAAACAGCCAAATGGGGGAAGCAATCCCAGCATCCATGATTGGCTGAATGGATTAGCAAATGTGGCCTCTGCGTAGAGTGGAATTTAAAAAATAAAATTCATTGATTTTAATTTGACCAGAGAAGGACAGAGTGAGAGAGAGAAGGAAAGTGAGAAAGCAAGCCTCCAGGTCCAGGACTCAAACTGTGGTCAGCCATGTGGGAGTCCAGCACCTTTAACCACCACACCACCTGCCAGCCCTATACAGTGGAATATTATTCAGCCTTCAAGAGGGAGGAAGTTCTGACACATGCTAAATTAAATAAGCCCACTACAAAAGGACAATTCTGTATGATTGCACTTAGATGAGGTCCTTAAGTAGTCACATTCAGAGAGACAGGAGGTGGAATGGTGGTTGCAAGGGGTTGGGGAAAAGGAGAAATGAGTTTTGTTAAATGAATGCAGAGTTGCAGCTTGGGAACATGGGATTCTTCTGGGGATGGATGGTGATAGTTGCACAGCAGTGGGAAGGTATGAACTGTACACTTAACAAATAAGTAGGGGCCCATCACGGTGGTATAGCTATAGCATAATGCTCTCTGCAAGGGTGGAAACCATATGGGCCGTCAGGGTTTGGTTTCTGTGTAGATTTATGCTCTGGGCGTGTGCACACATGCCCTTGGTGTTGGCTGGCTAAAAAGGCTATGGGGGGATCACAACGTTAGACCCTGTTGAGGGTCCTTCTCTCTCTCTCTCTCAAAATACATGAATAAGTTTTAAAAATGGTTACAATGGTTAGTTTTATGTTATATATATCTTACCACACATACAAAAAGCCCCACCACACTATGGCCAGATTATTAAAGTCCAGGAGCTTGTGACAAATTTGTAATAAGAAAAATTAGAAAATACAATTTTTTAAAAGAATTATTTAACTTTATTAATATCATTATCATTTCCCAGTTTGATCAGAGAGAGACAGAGAGGGGAAGTGAAAAAGCAAACCACCAGGTCTGGGATTTGAACTGTAGTTGGCCATGTAAGAGTCTCCCTTTAACCACCATGCCAACTGCCAGCCCTGGAAATACAATCTTAAAATATTAAAGCACGGTACCAGCAGATGGCATAGTGGTTACATCACTGGACTCAACACATGGCCCACCATGGTTTGAATCCCAAACCAGGTGGCTTAAAACTTATGCTGGGTGCATGTGCATGTGTGCCCAAAATCCTGAGAGGAGAGTGGAAGAGAAGGGACTGTGGTATGGCCATCCCCCCTGGGGGGGGGATTTCTTACTTTCCCTCTCACTGTCTCTGTCTCTTTTCAGGTGAGTGTACACGCCCTAGGGCAAAAACCTCTTTAAAAAATAATTAAAACAGATGCCTCAGAGAACCCAGCCCAAAAGAAGAATGCTGGCTGGATTTCTAGATGACAGATCACCAAAGTATAATGTAAAGCTGGAGAGATACCATTTATTGGGTTGTTGGAAAAGTCAGGACATATTTCTTCTTTGCAAAAACACGTCATGACTTTTCCCACAATCTAGTAGCTTAACCCTTCTTTTTACAGATGTAAACAGTGAGGCGTAGAGTTATCAGCTTGCCCAGGGTCATTGAGCAAGTTCAGGCAAAGGGAGAATGTGAAAGCCACACCTGACCTCCCTGCCAGACAGCTGGTGCCTGGTACCAGAAAGGAACCTCTGCGGGCTGTCAGACAGGGTGACAGGCCTCCTTTTCAGACATGAAGTAAGCTGAGTTTGCTCAGCCTTGCTCTAGCAAATTCATAACATTACAATTACCAGAGATTTGGGGGGCAGCAGGTGGTGTGGTGGTTAAGGCACTGGACTCCCACATGGCTGACTACAGTTTCAGTCCTGGACCCAGCAGCTTGAAGATCATGCTGGGTGTATGTGTGTGTGCATGCTCCAAATCCCAGGAAGAGAATGGAGGAGCAGGGATTGTGGTGTGGCCATTCCCCGTGGGGCATGATTTCTCACTTTCCCTCTCACTGTCTTTCTCTGGCAAGCACATACACCCTGTAGCAAAAACCTAAAAAACAAACAACAAAACACAATTGCCAGAGATTTGGATGCATACATTTTGGTGTTTGGTTCCTGCCTCTGTCTAGGAATGGAGATAGAAAAGCAGTAATAAGTTAGAGTTAGTTTATTCATTCATTATCAGATCTTTGGGAGTCTGTGGTATGACAAGTATCCTCTCCAGTGTCCAGCTCTTCTGTCTAGTGACATCTGTCTGCCAGCTCTATTCTAGGTGCTCTTTCAGTTGTGCTTGAACTTAACCTTATGTGATATAAATCTTTATTAACTCAGTTCAATAGGAGAACAGGTAGAGTTGGAACTGGGGGCTGCCAAATGCCGAAAGAGCTGGGATTACGAGAATGCTCACCAGAGTGCAGGACTGTATAATCAGCACATGCAGCGAGGGGCTCGCAGATGTGGAAGACCTGGAGTCCTGCTTGTGTAATTCACCCTGGTCCAGACCAGGTGTGGGCACTGTTCCTTGAGGTCTTAAGGAGGGTCCCAGTGATACATACAGCAGAAACTACTAAAGACAGAAAAAAAAAAAAAGAGTCATACTTAGAGATCAGTAGATGGGGTTAGCCTGTGGCATGGTGGTTAAGGTGGCTGGAGCACCCATGGCCAACTGCAGGGGTTGAGTCCTGAACCCAGCAGCCTGAGAAATGCCAGGTGCATGTGCATATGTGCCCCAAATCCTGACAGGAGAGAGAAATGGAGGAGAAAGGATTGCAGAGTGACTGTGCCACTTGAAAGGTATTTCTCACTTTCCTTCTTTCTCTCTCTCTCTGTTTCTCTTCCGTAAGTACACACAACTTACAGCAAATTTAAAGAAAAAAAAAAAAAGGAAGATATGAACAGAGGTACAAAGAAAGGGGAAAAGATATGAAAGAGAGTGCAGTCTGGAAAAACCCTGATTATCATGGGATAACATCCCAGTCTTTTAACAATAATGTCAGGTTGACTCTTCACAACTATGTGTAAGTGTAGATAGTGCCTCTTAATTTATTATTATTTTTTTAAAAATAATTGTTTAATTTTATTTATTTATTTTAATTGGATCTGAGATGGACAGAGCGAGAGTGAGGAGAGAGAGAGAAAGTGAAAAAGCAAGCCACCAGGTCTGGGACTTGAACTACGGTTGGCCATGTGGGAGTCCAGTGGCCTTAACCACCATGCCACCTGCCATCCCCCAATTTATAGTATTTTTTAAATCCAATATTTGGACCTTCCTGTCTCAAGAATACCTGAGATGTTGAAGACAAGATAAAACATATCTTAAAAAATGGACATTTGGGGGCCAACAGGTGATGTGGTTGAAGGTGTTGACCCAGGTTCAAGTCCTAGACCTGGTAGCTTGCTTTTTCACTTTCCCTCTTTCTCTTTCTCTTTCTCTTTCTCTTTCTCTTTCTGTCTCTCGCTGGTCAAACTAGAAAACAGTAATAATAATAATAATAATAATAATAATAATAATAAATAAAGTTAGATAAAATAATTCTTTTTTTAAAAAAGTGGACACTTGGTGACCTTGGTGGTGTGTATTTAAGGTAACTGGATCCCATATGGTTGGCTGCATGATTTGAGTCTTGGACCTGGTGGCTTTAAAAAACACACCAGGCACGTGTGTGTAAGTGCCCAAAATTCCAAGAGGTGAATGGAGGAGAAGGGATTGCAATCATTCCTCCCAGGGGGTGCTTTCTCACTTTCTATTTCCTTACCACTCTGACAATCTTATACACCCTATAGCAAATTAAACAAACAAACAAACAAACAAAACACTGGGTAGTTTAGTAAAACAAGCTCCAGTTTTGAAACCCCTTCTCAAACTCTGGGACCTTGGAAAAGTTGCCCAGCTTACCAGAGTGTTATGTTTCCTAATCTGTAAAATGCAAAGAATACAACTTTACAGAGTTGTAGTGAGAATTAGAAATCCCTTAATCCATTCATTTGGTGTCCACTAAGTGTCGACTCAGTGTCAGCAGTATTAGGATCAGAAGAGCAAAGAATAGTAAAATGTCTTGGTATTGAAAGTTCTTTTTAATTCAAGGATTAATTTTATTCATTGTCATTGTTTTATTTCATTGAAGTTGACTAGAGAGAGACAGAGAAGGAAAGTGAGAAAGTAAGTTGCCAGATCTGGGACTTGAACCATGGTCAGCCTTGTGGGAGCTCACCAGCTTTAACCACCAGGCCAACTGCTGGCCCCACCGAAAGGTTTGTACCTGTTCGAGGAGAGGAAGACAGACATGTGGGCAGACAGTGGAGTGAGGAGTTAAAGCTCTGTGGAAATGAACATGGAATAGTGGATACACAAAGGAGGCCTCTCAGGAGAGGCAGTACTAAACTTTTCAAATCATTCCTGTTGGGATGGAGAAAACACATCTGGTTTGGTTTTGAAGCCACCAGGGTCAGGGCTGAGATCATGGTTGGCCATGTGGGATCTAGCTCCCTTAATCATGAAGCCACAAGGCTGGTCCAATAATATAACATTTTATGGACAACTCTGAAAATATTATACAGATGAATGGCTTTAATGCCAGGATGCTTTTCTTACCTTTGGTGGAGACTATGTGGCGTTATCAGCGAGCATGTAAAGTAGTTTTCCATTAGAGTACTGTAGTGCTAGGATTTGGGGAGAGTCACTTTCAGGAAGTTACCTGAGGATGAGTCATTAGAAGAACCCAGAACAGTGGGCAGAATTTGGAAACCTGAGCTGAAAAAGGTCCCATTTTCCTGAGCTCAGTCATTTTCCTGTAATCATGGGGTATAGGATCCCTTGCCATGAAGGAAGAGCAAAGTAGTCTAACACGCATTTAAAGTTTAGAATATCAGAAGAGCAAGTCCTGTGGGAATTTTATCAGAAGATAAAATTATGGAATTTTCATTCCACTTCATTCCATTCCCTGGAATGACCTTATCTAGTATCTTCTTGGTATTTGTTCTCTCCAAAGGTTATAACTGCTCTTAAGAGAATTGTTGCAGTAATTCATGTAAATGCCCAAGATCTGGGCTAGAGGATTAGAGGAAGGGGATTGTGCAGCCTGCCTGATGAGTAGCCCAGGGTTTAACAACCTGCCAATAATATACTTCTGCTAAACTGAACAAGAGGTAGTGTAGCATAGTGCAAAGGGCATAGACTGTGAAGTCGGACAGATCTAGTTCAAATCCTAGCTCTACTACCTACTAGCTATCTGACTTCACAAATTACTTAATTTTTCTGATCCTCAATGGGATACTAATATCTACCTTGTAGTACTTGTTTTACTAATTAAAGATAAGGAATATATACCATAATACAATAATAATAATAAGAGCTAACAATGATTGAGGCTTACCTCAAATCAGGTCTTGTACTTAATGCTTTACTTGCATTATTTCATTTATTTCTTTCATGAGGGAGAGGAGGAGGGATGAAGTACCTTCTCCCGGGCCTCACTACATTGCAATCCTCCCGCAAGCAGAGGCCAGATCCCACGTGGTGACTGTGGTTTGAATCTCTGGTCACGTAAGCCTGAAACATCCCCAGCAGATGAGGCCTTTCAAGTAAGATGTCTCATGTGATGAGCTCTTATCACTATCAACGGAATCTTTAAGTCTCGACACTGGAATGACCTTATCTAGAATCTTCTTGATATTTGCTCTCTCCAAAGGTTATATCTGCTCTTAGGAAAATCGTTGCCAGTAACACATTTAAATGCCCAAGATCTGGGCTGGAAAATTAGAGGAAGGGGATTGTGGTGTGACCAGACCCTGTGGAAAATGCTTGTTGGTCCCTGTCTTTTGTGCGCTCTCTTTCCTGCACGTGTGTGTGCACTCTATTGCAAATAATGAAAGTTTAAAAAAATCTCCTCTCTCTTCCTGTTTGGACTCGTGGACAAAGACTGTGTTAGATTCTTCCAACATCAACATGGACAGAGTTGAGAGGAAGACTTGGCTGAACCATCTGCAAATTCTACCTGCAAGGACACTCTGGGGCCAGAACTTCATGAAGCAGACTAACCAACCTGGGATCTGTGAGCTCTTTGTTCTTGTTTTTATGATCATTTTTTTTTTTTTTTGCTTTGTATTTGTTTGCTTTTTCCTTTGCGTTTTAGCAAATATTCTCATCTACATTAAACCAAGGGAAAAGATGATTGATTCATACCTGGGCTAGGATGGAGGCCAACTTTCTCAACTATTCTTAAGCCACATGGTGTGTGGTTTGACCCCTTTTCACTGGTCTAGGCTCATCTCCTGGCCTCTCTCTATACCCTGTGCTCTGCTATGTTCTGCAGTTTACAGCACCACAACAAGCCTGGTGTACACCTCATGCTGGAGCGTCACCTTCTAAAGGAGGCCCTCCTGTGTCTGTCTGCACTTCCTGAAAGAGGTGATCAAATCTGCCTTTCTGTTCCACCCTGCTTCTTGTCACATCACCAGCCACTCTGCATGGTCACTGTCCAGTTGCCTAGTGATTTATTTATTTATTTATTTTTTGCCATAGGGTGCATGTTCTTACCAGAGAGAGACAGAAAGCAAGGGAAAGTGAGAAATCACTCTCTGGGGGAAACGACCATGCTGAAATCCCTTTTCCTCCACTCCTCTCAGGATTTGGGGCATGCATATATTTACACCTGGTGTGAGTTTCAAGCTGCCAGGTCTGGAACTTGAACTGCTGTCAGCCATGTGAGAATCTGGGGTATGGCATAACCATTATGCTACCTGCTGGCCTTACCTAGCAATTCTTTATGGTGAGGGAATACGTAATCTAAGCCCCTCACATTGCTCATGGGTCCTGGTAACCAGAATGTGCAAAGGCTGAAAAGGAAGATCAAAGTACCCCAAAGGGCCATGAGAAAAAATGTTTAGCTTAAAAACCTGGAAATTATAGGTAAGAAATGGAGCAGAAAAATTAAAACTCAGACAAGGAAGGCCCTGGGTGGCAAAGTTCCTACCTGTTTTTTTGTTTGTTTTTCCTTTATGTACAATATTGAATAATTCAGTAGGAAATACCCTCAACTATGAAAGATAAAATACAGCAACACTATTCAAACAGACTATTTGTATTATACCTCTCTGAAACTAGTCATCACAAGACTACCCTGGAAGTCAGAGAAGGCATTTCAGGATAGGCTAAGACGATCTGGTCCAAAAACTTCTTTGATGATTAAAATACAAGGATAGAACATGGAAAATGCAAATGGCCAGTAGCTGAGATTCTTTCGAGTACGGATGTCTCCTGTGATGAGCTCTTATCAGTATCAACTGAACCTTGAGTCTTGAGACTGAAATGAGCTTATCTAGGATCCTTTGGTATTTTCTCTCTTCAAGGGTTATATGTACTCTTAACAAAATTGTTATCAGGGCTGGTAGGTGGCCTGGTGGTTAAGGCACTGGACTTCTACCTGGCTGACCACAATTTGAGTCCTGGACCTGGTGGCTTGCCCTGTCTCTCTCTAGGCAAATAAAAAAAATGATTAAAAAATTGAATAAAGAAATCTTTTTTAATTTTTTTAAAGAAAATTGTTGCCAGTAATTTTGGGTGATCACTGAGATCTCAACACTTTCATTTTATTAAGGATAGTTTACTCACTGAGATCTCAACACTTTCATTTTATTAATTTTAGTTTATGAGTTTTTTTGGTTTCTTTC
The DNA here is from genome assembly GCF_000334495.1 of Tupaia belangeri chinensis. NCBI lineage: Eukaryota > Metazoa > Chordata > Mammalia > Scandentia > Tupaiidae > Tupaia > Tupaia belangeri. Next base: position 403,362 of record NW_006159863.1, on the reverse strand, counting down.
CTTTTTTTTTTTTTAAACCTAGATTCATTATTACTCTAGTCTGCTGTGTATAAGTCACTTTGGGCCGTGTCACACCGTTTTGTGAGATCCTTGAGTGGCATATCTCATAAACTTGGCAGTTTAGTTTGTAAAACTGGTGTTCTGTCAGCAAACTTAAAAGTTCTTCTCTTAGATTGTTAATGGAAAATATTCCAGTAATTTAAAAAAATTTTCTATAGGGCATGTATACTCCTTGGACAGAGAGGGGCAGGGGGAGAAAGTAGAGAGAGAGGAGAGAGCTTCTCAAGGCACCGCCTCTAGGACTCAAAACTATACAGTTGGCCACGTGGGATCCAACCACCTTAACTACCATTCTACCAGCTTGTCCCAGTAATATTCCTTATGTATGAAAAAGACCTTTTATAATCAATTGTCTCATTATAATAAAACATTTACTTTCAGATTCCATCCTTTCTTTCACTCACCAGATTTTGATAAAACTGGAATGGTTTCTGGTATCAGTTTGATATCCATTTAGCTCTTCTTTATTTTGCTAGTCAGCTTTTTTCTCTCTCCTGTTCTCTACAGCAGATTTTCAAACTGTCTCCATTCTCCTTAAACCTTCCACCATCACAGACACACTTCACTCTCAGCAAAATACCTTCCTCTACTTAATGGAGAATGTGGAGACCATCAGATAGTTCCTCCTGCCATGCGCCACACTAATTAATTCTGCATGCATCCTTCTCTCTTTCAGTCCCGTTCCAACTAGAGAGGTGACCATCCCTTGAATTAGGGTCAACCTGTAAATGTGTGCATTGACTCCTTCTTGGGCTCATCTCTCTGTGTCTCTTCTTCAGTGGTAGTTCTGTTCTGGACTCCCTGCTTCCTTTGGACTCAACTTCCTGGAATTCTTTTGGTTCCAAGTGACAGAATCCAAACTTAGTCTGGATTAAACCACCAGCCAACCAAACCACCACTACCAACAACAACTCCAACACAGGAAATATATTGATTTGTGTACCAAAAATTCAGAAGTACATTTGGGATAGCTGGCCCAGAGGCATCAAATAAGGTCATCACCACCAACTTCTCTCTCTGTCTTGGCTTTAGTTTCCTCTGCATTCCTTCCGTTCTGAGGCAGCCTCTTTCTAAGTGATGGGATGATGTCTGCTAGTGGTGCCAGGTATATACAAGCAAGTTCAAGGAAAAGTTTCTCTCAATTTCTCCTTTCATTTTCTTCTTCCTTTTAAAGTTTGCCTATTTCTTCCATGGGTGAGAGAAGAGGCAGAGATGGAGAGACAGATACCTCCAGTGGGGACCACATGTTGCAGTCCAACCCACTCAGCCAGCCTGGACCATGACATGTGTGTGTGCACCTGGCATGAGGTTATGGAAGGGAGGTCATGGGGCACAAACTCAGATCTCCTCCCATGTGGTTCTAGCTGCGCCACCACTGTGCCTTCACCTGGCCTTCTACCCAGTTTCTTAGGATGAAAATCAAGGAATCTTTTTTGGAGGGGCAGGGAGAGGTTTTTGCTACAGGGTACATGCACTCACCAGACAGACAGAGAGAGACAGAGAGACAGAAAGCGAGAAATCACCCCTCAGGGGGGATGGCCACGCTGCAATCCCTTCTCCTCTACTCTCCTCTCAGGATCTTGGGCACGCACGCACATGTGCCAAGTGTGAGTTTAAGCCACTGGGTCTGGGACTCGAGTCGCGGTCGACTACGTGGGAGTCCAGTGACATAACCATTACGTTAACTGCTGGTCCTCAAGGAATCATTTTTGACTCCTCTTTCCTTCCATCTACCTAAGTATTAAGTCCAGTCTCAGCTTGTAAAACTCTCTCAATTTCTGCTGCCAAGATTCTAATTCAGGCCATCGTCTTTTGTCCAGATTCCTGCAAGTGCCTCCCAGCGGTTTTTGCCTCTGGTCTTCCTTCCCTGCAGTGTACTCTTCACGTCACTCTTTGGAATTGCTCGTCTGAGCCTGTCACTTCCATATCCAAAGCCCTCACTAGCAGGAAATGAAAGGCAATCCCCCTGTGATGTTCTGTGAGGCCCTGGGTGCTGTGGCCCCTGCTCACTTCTCTGGCTCCTGTCTTTTCTCTTCAGCCTTCGTTCTCTGCAGTCCAGCCACAGATGACAGATTTGCCCCCACCCCTCACCTCACAACACCCCCCCTTAGCTTTTTTCACATAATGCTCCTTGGACCATTTCCTTCGTGGGCCCTTTCCTGCATATTTCTGATAGCCTTTGAATGCCAAGGTAGATGTAACTTAACCTTCCCTCCTGTAGTATGCGCAGCTCTCCTGATTAAAACATTCCATTCTTACATCTTGGCATTTATTACATTTTATCACAGTTGCTTGTTAAATCATCCACATCTCTCAGCACACTGTAGAGTCCACGAAGGCAGATATTTTCCTCGTTTTGAGAAATATCCCTGGGCCAGCCAGTGGCATGGTAGTTAAGGCAGCTGGATCCCACATGGCCAGCTACTGGTACATGGTTTGAATCATGGACTCAGGGGCTTGAAAAATACTCTGGGCATGTATGAGTGCATACCTAAAATCCCGGAAGAAGAATGGAG
>NW_006159863.1:384655-400088 GCF_000334495.1 Tupaia belangeri chinensis | reverse complement strand
GGGAGAGGTTTTTGCTACAGGGTACATGCACTCACCAGACAGACAGAGAGAGACAGAGAGACAGAAGGCGAGAAATCACCCCTCAGGGGGGATGGCCACGCTGCAATCCCTTCTCCTCTACTCTCCTCTCAGGATCTTGGGCACGCACGCACATGTGCCAAGTGTGAGTTTAAGCCACTGGGTCTGGGACTCGAGTCGCGGTCGACTATGTGGGAGTCCAGTGACATAACCATTACGTTAACTGCTGGTCCTCAAGGAATCATTTTTGACTCCTCTTTCCTTCCATCTACCTAATTATTAAGTCCAGTCTCAGCTTGTAAAACTCTCTCAATTTCTGCTGCCAAGATTCTAATTCAGGCCATCGTCTTTTGTCCAGATTCCTGCAAGTGCCTCCCAGCGGTTTTTGCCTCTGGTCTTCCTTCCCTGCAGTGTACTCTTCACGTCACTCTTTGGAATTGCTCGTCTGAGCCTGTCACTTCCATATCCAAAGCCCTCACTAGCAGGAAATGAAAGGCAATCCCCCTGTGATGTTCTGTGAGGCCCTGGGTGCTGTGGCCCCTGCTCACTTCTCTGGCTCCTGTCTTTTCTCTTCAGCCTTCGTTCTCTGCAGTCCAGCCACAGATGACAGATTTGCCCCCACCCCTCACCTCACAACACCCCCCCTTAGCTTTTTTCACATAATGCTCCTTGGACCATTTCCTTCGTGGGCCCTTTCCTGCATATTTCTGATAGCCTTTGAATGCCAAGGTAGATGTAACTTAACCTTCCCTCCTGTAGTATGCGCAGCTCTCCTGATTAAAACATTCCATTCTTACATCTTGGCATTTATTACATTTTATCACAGTTGCTTGTTAAATCATCCACATCTCTCAGCACACTGTAGAGTCCACGAAGGCAGATATTTTCCTCGTTTTGAGAAATATCCCTGGGCCAGCCAGTGGCATGGTAGTTAAGGCAGCTGGATCCCACATGGCCAGCTACTGGTACATGGTTTGAATCATGGACTCAGGGGCTTGAAAAATACTCTGGGCATGTATGAGTGCATACCTAAAATCCCGGAAGAAGAATGGAGATGGCGTGCTGGTCCCCCTGCCTTTCTAGTTTATGTATGTGGGCTTGTCATGTGCTTGTGAATTCTTTCATGTAGTTATAATTTTGCTTTTGAACTGAATTTTAGGCTTCTCAAGAGCTAGGACTAGACCTATGGATTTCACTTCTGAGCCTTACCCTGGTGCCTGATGCAATAGTCTGCATCTGCCTCTGATGGTGGAGGGCCCCCCTTGCCCCAGCCCCCCGATATTGGCTGGGCCAACTAGTGTTTCTCACTTTGGGTCAACATTATTGTGCTGATTCCGCCTTCCCTCCTTTCTTTCTTTTTTAACTTAGGGGCATTGTTTCTTCTGGAAAGGGGACACTTGAATACTTTCTACTGGTGGCTTGCCATGTATTTATCATAGTACCTGACCCTAAACTAGAAAACGTAGTGAAAGACAATATAAAAACTATTTTGGACAGATGTTTCTGCTTAAGTTAAAAATTCCAGTTGCAACCCTTTGACCCAGTAAATCTCCTTCTGAAAATCAACCCTTTGGAAATAAGCACAACATGTGAAAATATTTTGCTTTAACATGTTAATCTCAGTCTTGTTTATAGTGGAGAAGAATTAGAAACAATCTACATTTTCTTATTAAGTTTATTTATTTCTTCAGTGAGAAGAGAGAAAGAGATAAGGCATCCCCAATAGGGTACCCATGACATGATACACCCCTAGCTTCAGCTAGGGGTGTCATGAGCACATGCATGCACATGTGGTGAGCACAGGAGACCTTGGGATGTGAACCTGGGACCTGCCCATGTAGGGCCATCATCTCAGAGAGTTGTGCTATTCCTGTACCACTAGCTGGCCCAAACATAAATGTCCAAAACCATGGGGTCTTCACACATGAAATCAATGGAATTCCTCATTAGAAATAACAGATATTTAAAATTTACAAGTTGGAAAACAGAGGCTATAAAGTGCATAAAATTTTAACCTATTTTTGCAAAAAAAAAAAAAAAAACTTTATAACAATGACTAGATGGGAATTCACACAAAGATTATGTAGTAGCAATGCAATTAATTGTTTCTTTCCCATGTTTTAAACTTTTCTACAAAAACTTGTAGAAAGTTCTTTTTAAATTAAAAGCTAAAGTTAGCCCCATAGCCTTGCAGTTAAAGGAGCCATATCCCACATGGCCAATTGCAGTTTGAATCCTAGCCCTGGTGGCTTGAAAAACATGCCAGTCACTGGGACCAGCAGATAGCATAATGGGAATCCCTGGACTCCCACATAGGCAACCGCAGTTTGAGTACTACACCTAGCAGCTTAAAACTCAGGCTGGGCGTGTGTACATGCATGCCCAAAATCCCGAGAGAAGATGGAGGAGAAAGGATTGTGGCAAGGCCATCCCTCTGGTGGGGAAGGGTGATTTCTCACTTTTTGTTTCCCTTTCTCTCCAGGGAATATACACGCCCTATAGCAAAAATCTCCCTAAAAACAAACAAACAAACAAAAAAAAAAACAGACCAGTCACATGTGCATGCCCCAAATTCTGGTAGAATGGAGAAGGGATTGTGGCATGACCGTGTGCCACTTGGGGGTGCTTTCTCCCTCTGTGTGTCTGTCTTTCCCTGGTATGCACACATGTCCTCTGACAAGTAAAAAAATTAAAAACTACTTGAAATGTAATAATTCTATTAATATTATTTAATATGGCTTTTCCCCCCTCAGAAGTAATCAATTGTAAATTAATAGTTATGTTAATAGTTGAGGATTTATGAAAAGGAGTATGTTCTTTTGCTTTCTTGACTTGAAACCACCTGTACCCCAGGTAAACTAGTTGAACTAGTTGCTACATTAAGTTCAAATCTTGTGAGAAGAGAACAGGTGCCTTGGGTTTTGTTTCTAGACTGCTTACTAAATCTCTTTATAATCTTGGGATATTTACTTTTCATTGATTTGTCCAATAACTCTGTAAAATGTGGAGAACTCCTTCCTTATTACTATGCCTGTAGAGGCATTAAAAACATCAGTGAGGTCTTGCCGTGGCCTGCTGGTTACAGGGGGCCAGAACCTACATGGTTGACCTGGTGGCTTGATGAACATGACAGGCACATACGCTTTCATGCCCCAAATCCTGAAAGGAGCGAGAAATGGAGGAGAAGGGAGTGTGGAGTAGCCATCCCTCTGTGGGTGGTTTCTTATTTTTCCTCTCCCTGTCTGGAGAATGCATGCACCCAATAACAAAAAACTTTTTAAAAAATTAAAAAAAAAAGAAAAGGAAAAAAAAAAGGGGAAAAGAAAAGTATCAGTAAGCTCCACTGCTGGAATGAAAACGGACTGATCTCTGCCAGCCAGCCTGACACTCCTGGTTGCCTTGGAACTCTCACCATAACTGCTGTAAACATTCACTAAGGCATTAAGATAAATCCAAGCTGTTACTTAATTTTAACAAATATCTGAGAAACTGTTAACCTGGGTTCAAATCCTAGTTCTACTATTTAACTCTGAGCTTGAGGATATAAGTTCATTTCTCTGGGCCCGAGTTTCCTCATTCATAAAATGAATAGTATAAAATGGATATATTATTGTTAAAAGGATTAAATGACATGTAAAATGCCCAAGCACATGTAAACTCTCTATAAATAGTAACTACTAACTCCTAATATGCGCCAAGCATTGTGGTTCAAATTGGTGTCATTCACACATGGGCCTGATATTGTTCCAAGCCTGCTTCCTTCAGTGAACAAAATAGACAAGAACTACTATTCTTATGAATCTTATATCCCAGCAGATGTAAAGATTAAATATTGGGTTGTCAGAATTGCTTTCTTGACTTGAAACCACCTGTACCCCAGGTAAACTAGTTGAACTAGTTGCTACATTAAGTTCAAATCTTGTGAGAAGAGAACAGGTGCCTTGGGTTTTGTTTCTAGACTGCTTACTAAATCTCTTTATAATCTTGGGATATTTACTTTTCATTGATTTGTCCAATAACTCTGTAAAATGTGGAGAACTCCTTCCTTATTACTATGCCTGTAGAGGCATTAAAAACATCAGTGAGGTCTTGCCGTGGCCTGCTGGTTACAGGGGGCCAGAACCTACATGGTTGACCTGGTGGCTTGATGAACATGACAGGCACATACGCTTTCATGCCCCAAATCCTGAAAGGAGCGAGAAATGGAGGAGAAGGGAGTGTGGAGTAGCCATCCCTCTGTGGGTGGTTTCTTATTTTTCCTCTCCCTGTCTGGAGAATGCATGCACCCAATAACAAAAAACTTTTTAAAAAATTAAAAAAAAAAGAAAAGGAAAAAAAAATGGAAAAAGAAAAGTATCAGTAAGCTCCACTGCTGGAATGAAAACGGACTGATCTCTGCCAGCCAGCCTGACACTCCTGGTTGCCTTGGAACTCTCACCATAACTGCTGTAAACATTCACTAAGGCATTAAGATAAATCCAAGCTGTTACTTAATTTTAACAAATATCTGAGAAACTGTTAACCTGGGTTCAAATCCTAGTTCTACTATTTAACTCTGAGCTTGAGGATATAAGTTCATTTCTCTAGGCCCGAGTTTCCTCATTCATAAAATGAATAGTATAAAATGGATATATTATTGTTAAAAGGATTAAATGACATGTAAAATGCCCAAGCACATGTAAACTCTCTATAAATAGTAACTACTAACTCCTAATATGCGCCAAGCATTGTGGTTCAAATTGGTGTCATTCACACATGGGCCTGATATTGTTCCAAGCCTGCTTCCTTCAGTGAACAAAATAGACAAGAACTACTATTCTTATGAATCTTATATCCCAGCAGATGTAAAGATTAAATATTGGGTTGTCAGAAAAGTCCTGATATATTTTTCTATGCAAAAATGGTGCATGACTTTTTCAATGACATGATAAAATGCAGTCCAAGCCATAGCTACTGATAATAAAAATTACTATTAATTGGGTCAGGCAAGTGGTATGGTTAAGGCAGCTAGATCCCATGTGGTTTGACTATGTGGTTTGAATCCCAGACCCAGCAGCTTGAAAACAGAGGCATGTGTATGTGCATGCCCCAAATCTAGAGAGCAGAATGAAGAAGGGATTGTGACATGGCCATTTCCCCCTCTTGGGGGGATGGTGATTTCTCACTTTCCATCTCTCCAAATACATGTACACTATAGCAAAAAAAGAAAGAAAAAAGTTTGTTATTAATTTAGTACTTGTTATATGCCAGATTTTCATATATAATCTTTCATATGCAGTCTTATTTTCTCATAACTCTGTGAGGTAGACATTATTATTTGAGAGTGTGGCAACTGCGTGTCAGAGGGTCGTATAACTTACATAGACAATGGAGGAGTTAGTACTTGAGCCCAATTGCTTGACTCCAGAGCTTATGCCTCACCGTTATGCTTTCCTACCTTCATTCGGCGAGTCTTGCTTTCAGCTTCTGTGTGAGGTTGTCATTTCTGCTTATGGTTCTTTCTTGACATTCTTGTCAACACTTTGCTATGCAATAGGAGCTTTGAGAGAAAGACGTTTGATTTTCCTCATTTTTTTTTATTAAAATACTTAATCATCTCTGCAGGAAATGATCAGAGAAGGAATACTTGACAGCTCTGCTTTGAATGTTTCTTTAACTCAATTAGGAACTGCAGCTGACTCTCCTCGGTATGTAGAGAAGAGGTCTCAGAGAAGTCTGTTATAGTCTCGAGGGTGCCACGAGATGGGGGTGAGAGAGACGACCAGTTGAAGAACCTACCATCCTAAGGTGACGGGAGCAGAGTTGATGCCTCCTGTATACACATCACAATATAGCACTGTCATCATTTCCAGGGTTTGTGTTTTTAGAACAGATGAGGCTCTTCTACCTCTAAGTATCCCTCTTCCTCTGCTGGTCTGCCGTTGCCCAACTGTCTGGAATGTCCATGTTTTCCAGAGGTAATGCTGAATAAATCCTGCTAGAATTTAAAAAAATCCTTATTTGGAAATGTCTCAAGTATTCAGAAAAGTATTAATTATATCATATACCCACCAGCTTTGACTCATTTTAACCTTCTACCTTTTTGCTTCTGATTCTTTTTTTTTAAATAAAAAACTGCAGATGTAGATAAGCCCCATGTGTACCTTTTCCAATTTCACCCTTCTCCCCGCTCCCTTCCAGAAACCACCACTATTCTGAATGAGTTGTGCGTCATTACGATGTATGTCGGATACGTGTGCTTGCAGATAATAAACACATTTGTGTACCACTTCCGTGTACTTGTGTATGGGAGTTTATCTGGGATGTTTATGAAGAGCTGCAGTTGCTGGTCGTAGTCATTGCACGCTGGTAGGCCCAAATTTCTCTCCATCATGGTTGAACTACTTGACGGTGTCTACGACAGCTCCCTCTTCTCCTCGACCTCAATCATGCTTTCTTTTGTGTGATTTTGAACATGTTTTTGCCAGTCTGGTGCAAATGAAACAGTGTCTCCTAATCGTTTGCATGTTCAATTCCTAATTGAGTTGCGCATCTTTTTTTGTGTGTTTATTGGCTATTTACATCTCCTCTCTGTTGAATTATTATTTATTCATATTCTTCTTTAGTTTATTGTTTTGTCATTTTTCTCTTTGGTTGAAGTCGTTCATTACATATTCCGGTTACTGCAGATACCTTCTCCAACTCTCTTGTTTGTCTTTTTACTTCGTTTATGGTGTATTGAATGTATACACAGGATTAATTTTAATGTAGTCAACTTTTTTACAAGTATTGTGTTTTCAAGTCTTCTTCTTCTTTTTTTTTTACTTTTGCTATAGGGTTTGTGTACTCACCAGAAAAAGAGAGAGACAGTGAGAGGGAGAGTGGGAAATCACCCCCCAGGGGACACGCTGTAATCTCTTCTCCTCCTGGGATTTAGGACATGCATGGACATGCGCCTGGCCTGATTTTCAAGTTGCTGGGTACACGACTCAAACCATAATCAGCCATGTGAGAGTCCAGCACCTTAACCACTATGCCACCCATTGGGCCTCGAATCTTATTTTTTAAAATTCTATCGAAATTATATATATTCTTAGATTATCCCTTATTTTATTTCTTCCAAAATTTTAAAAAGTTTTTATTTTTCACATTAAGAATGTAATTCAGCCACAGATGTAGTTAAAACTTTTTTGTAACTGTTTTCAATTTCAGAATTTATTCCGTGATTGGTGTAAACTAGGGTCTATCTTTTTTCTAATGTCATTGATTGGTCCATCTTTTTTTTTTTTTGGAGAGATTTTCGCTATAGGGCGTGTGCGCTTGCCAGACAGACAGAGAGAGACATAGAGATAGAAAGCGAGAAATCACCCCCCCAGAGGGGATGGTCACGCTGCAGTCCCTTCTCCTCCATTCTCCTCTCGGGATCTTGGGCACACACGCACACGCGCCTGGCGTGAGTTTTAAGCCACCGGGTCCGGGACGCGAACCGCGGTCGACTACGTGGGAGTCCAGCGACATAGCCATTCCGCTAAATGCTGGTTCCTTGGTCCATCATCTTTACTGTAGTCTGTTCGTTCTTCACTGTTCTTTTATGTACGTCTAACACTGAGTTTCCATATAGGCAGGAATTTGTTTTGGGCCCCTTTGATCAAGTCATCTATTTATCTCTCTTGGGCTAATAACACACAGTCTAACCATTACATCTTGTTATAAGTCTTAACATCTTGTAGGAAGAGATAGCCTACCTGGCTTGTCTTCCAAAATTATTTTTTATGTCCTTGGTTCCTTGTTTTTCCACATGGATTTTAAAGTCCGCTTACCCAATACCTTAAAAACAGACATGCTTGATCTCAAGTACTTTCTTAGGCTTCATTAGACCCCTGGGCTCATGTGTATCAGCTATGTTTTATTAATTTTTTTCACAGATTACAGTTTAACTTGAATGGTTATTGGTGCTCTCCAGGGAGTTAGCCTGTCTAAAATACAATGTAGGAGATTCGTTCTGAGATGTAGTCTTACAAATTTTACCCATAAAGGCAGAAAGCAGCACAGTGTTTATTTTTAGTATAAAGTTGGTTTTCCTAGAAATGATCTCTAAGGATTATTGAATAAGGTAAAAAGATAGAAACTTGTCTGGCTTTCAGATTTTTGGAGATTTCATTAACTTCAGGCTCAGTAGGTCATGATGAGGTTTGTTTACTCTATGCTAAATTTGAAAAAAAAAAACTTTCAGGAAGATTTTATTGTTGAATCTATGTTCAATATTAAAATATCTTCTCTAATTTCCTTTCAGGTTCTAACATTGTATTCACATTACAGTCTATGTCATAAAATAATGTAGAACAAAACCCTTGACTTCTTGCAGTGTTATCTTTCTCCTCCCGGTGGTGAGGAGGGCCTGAACTGGGGTGGTGATAAAGAGAGAAAGGACTAATTGGAGAGTTGCTATTGACGCAGAAACAACAAGAGTTACTTGGCGACTGAGTGGGTGGGAGAGAGCAGGTGGTGTGGAGATGAGTCAGGAAGCAAGCTCATTGAGAACCACTCTGCGTTTTTACGCAGCAAATGTATTCATTTCAGAAAAGCACCTGCCATTAAAAATACTTTTCTCTGAAGCATGCTAGACCCTTGTCATTTATAATTTACCACCTGTGAACAATCAAAAAGGTCAATGACAGATCACAGGTTGGATTTTGCTAAGGTGAGAGTGTGGACTGTGAAGCCAGAGTATGGAAGCTTTGGCTGCTGGGAGGGCCCAGGCAAAGCTCAGCCTTTTGGTCTCTACACAGCTCTGCTGCATAAAAAAAGTATTCCCAGAAGGTCTGAAATGGCACATTGTTCAGTTTTACAGCATTCTTTTTTAGTGGAGTGTAGACCGCTACATGCTTACTGGCTTATTTTGGTCTGTCCTGTGCTCTCTGTGTGCTGAGAACAGCTACTCTTTCTTCCCAACCACTGGATTCCAGCAGGAGCTACCCTGTCCTTATGGCCGATGAGTCCAGGGTAGACACGCAACCCCAGCTGGGAAATCCAAGACTCTTCTTGAGACTTTGAACATCCAGTCAGGAAAGGTGGAGGAACTTCCTGCCCATGGTATCCCTTGACCTCTCAGTGGTCCTATTTTCTGCCATGTGGAGAAGATCGTGAAAGAGTCTTGCCGTTGGAACAGAAATGAGTTGCTGTTTTTGTGGAGGCGTGCACCCTGTCTTTTCCTAGGTTTGGTTATTCTACCGTTCTTTGAGTCCTATCCTCCACTACATTCCCCTTGCTCTCATTTGAGTTTCTATCATTTATAGTTGAAAGAATTCTGCCCAATAAAGGGGAAGTTTTGTGCTATAGTACTATGCGAAAGCTTGGGATTCAGAAAGGTTTTAGGAGAGAGACCTTGCAAATGTCAAGATCTATTGGGAACCAGCAGTTAGCGTAATGGCTGTGTCGCTGGACTCCCATGTAGTCGACCGTGGTTCGCATCCCGGACCCGGTGGCTTAAAACTCACGCTGGGTGCGTGTGCGTGCGTGCCCAAGATCCCGAGAGGAGAATGGAGGAGAAGGGATTGCGGCGTGACCATCCCCCCTAGGGGGTGATTTCTCGCTTTCTGTCTCTATGTCTCTGTCTGTCTGGAGAGCGCATACGCCCTATAGCGAAAACCTCTCAAAAAAAAAAAAAGATCTATTTACTTTTCAGGCATTGAGGGGCTTGTGGTTTGCATCCATTTTGACTACCTTTATGTGGAGCTCTTTGTTAAATGGTAGGAAAGTTTCTTAGCTTTAAATATGCCCAAATCTATTCACATCATTTAAATGTTTGCTTACCTTTCCCACAATCACTAAGGAGTTGAGAAAAAAAAATTGGCAAAGATTAAAAAATTATTTAAGTTTCAGAGATAAATGTGATCATCATCCTCACTTGGGTTGGAGAGTGGAGGGAAAAAAATTGTTTAAGTGCCGGATAGTGCGTTTCCAACTTAGTGAGAGGGAGGCTGGGAAGGAGCCTGGCCATTGGCCCAGAAAACACAGGAAGGACTATAGTCATTTCCCTTGACTGCTCTTTCTGTCCCAGCACCCTGCAGCAATTCCCCTCTGCCTGGGCTGATCAGGTGGGTCTCACTGACCTACACAGCCCAATAACATCTTTAGCATTAAGCTTTTTAAAATGTATTTTTATTTATTTATTTATGTATGTATTTATTTTGCTATAAGGCATGTGTGCTCTCTGGAGAGAGACAGAGACAGAGAGGGGAAAGTGAGAAATTACTTCCTAGAAGAAGTCCCTTCTCCATTCTTCTCTTGGAATTTGGGCATACTTGCACACACACCTGGTGTGTTTTTTTTTTTTGGGGGGGGGAGAGATTTTCACTGTAGGGCGCGTGCGCTCGCCAGACAGACAGAGAGAGACATAGAGATAGAAAGCGAGAAATCACCCCCCAGGGGAGATGGTCACGCCGCAATCCCTTCTCCTCCATTCTCCTCTTGGGATCTTGGGCACGCACGCACACGCACCCGGCGTGAGTTTTAAGCTACCGGGTCCAGGACACGAACCGCGGTCGACTACTTGGGAGTCCAGTGACATAGCCATTACGCTAACTGCTGGTTCCCACACCTGGTGTGTTTTTCAAGCCGTTAGTTCTGGGAATGAAGCTGGGCAGTCAGCCACGTAGAACCCAGGTGTCTTAACCCCATGCCACCTGCTGGCCCCTAACATTACAGGATTTAAAAACAAAAGTTTATTTCATTCTACCATGAGCAAGAGAGATGTAGAGACACAGAGAGACAGACAGACAGACACACCCCAGTGGAATCATCTTACCAGGATCCTTTCCTCAGCTAGTCCCCAGATCATGGGTATACATGTGTCCAGAGGCCTTAGGGAGGTCTGGATGAAAATCTGGAGCCCTCTCCATCCTCCATTTGGGTCAGCACTCATTATTGCTATACCACTTCCTGGACCATCATGGGACATTTGTGTAAATTGTCCATTGTTTAGACTTTAGAATTCTAATGCTTCTCAATTAAGCTTCATTTCTTCATCCTTCAAGATTTCTGGGTTACATAATAACAGTAGTTTGGCTTTGTTTTTAATGTATAATCGTTTGCATTTACACTCTATACGTCTATTTTTGGATTGTAGGAATAATCTGTACTCATTTTTTTAAAAATTAGAAAGCACTTCAAAGTGTAAAGACCGGGGTGGGGAAAACAAAGCCCAGCCATTATTGCACAATTTGAAACCAGCAACATTCACATGTGGGCAAGGTTCTCTGTGGTGGTGTTGGGGAGTATTCAGGCTCGCCTTGGCAGCCTGCCTCGCATCTGTCCCAGGCTCTTGACCTCATCCCTTAATAGAAGTTTACTTAATCTAGCCTCTCCTTCCCTTTCCGTTCTCCACCCCATGGTAAGAATTAGAGCTAACTGCTGGGATTCTGTAACTAGTGAGAGCCAGTTGTGAGCATCCTGGCCAGAGGGCAGGCCTGGAGCAATGGGCTCCTGACTCCTGTGGAAGCAGAGGCACCTGGCAGGGGAACATGCCAGCTGGGCCCACGGTGCAGGAGGCCCTGTCTCTACTCAGGACTGACTCATCCGCACAGAGCTCAGAACTTCCAGTGCAGGAGTGCTGTGTGCCTTGCAAAGCTCGAAGCCTATATACTGGCTGAGTAGGGCCCCCACAGAAACCAGCATCCTCTTCTTTATGCCAGGCTGCAGAGGGGGTGAGGTATTTTCATTGCTTTCTTCTGAACGGAACTGTTTTTAAATAGGAAGACAGTCACATGGTCCACAATATGAGGGAGCTTCTAAAAGTTTGTGGGAAAATGAGTTTATTTTGTTGCAAAAAACGTGAAATCCATGCATGGTTTTGAGACAGGAATTAAACCCAATGAGTAGGTAAAAAGGGGAGGAGCCCCTGAAGAAGAGTCACTGTGATAGAAAATGGACACACACGTACATTAAGATAGAGCCAACTTATAAAACAGTCACTCTAGTCAAACTTTTGAGAAGTCATTCACTAGAAGTCAAGTATTCTGCCTATCCACTCACACAGAGAGCTGCTTACAATCAGAGCTGTTTTACAGCTTGCTTGATCAATACAGCCTATCAGGAAATGCAAGCAGACCCTCTTTGAAAATTCCTTTCTCCCACCCTTCCCACCTGCTCTTGGAACCAGGAAGGTTGTTATCTTCCTTCCTGTCACCCTAGAGGAACACACAGAACTTACCACTGGGATGGGACGCTGAGTCAACATGTAGGCAGTGCATCCAGACATGGATGCTCACTCCTTCGAAGACCACTCTGGGCATGCATGACTAGAGGGTTAAATTCCTCCCCTGAGAGGCCAGGTACTATGACACACCACCTCTTGCTAAATATTCATTACCAACCCCAGTATAACAGACATACCTAACCTCATGGCCAGTGCAGTTGTCTTTCTCTGACAGGTGACCCCCCTCCCCTGCCCACCCACATGCTTCTCAGGCATGGGGGTATACTTCCTTCCTATTAGAAATCTTTACTTTCCTATAGAAACCTCTCTTTTCCTACTTTACCAATGTTTGTGGTTTTTCATTGTGTCTCAGGATAGATCTCTAATCTTAGAGATGTGAACCTAAAGAACCAAAGATGTCACCCAATACAACTCAACTCCCCCATCCTATGAGCACTTCCTGCAGGCCCCTCACTCCCTGCAAGCTCCTTTTGAGCAGCACCAAGCTCGGCCTAGAGCTGACATTTCTCCTCAATATGATAGCCAGTCCTTCTGCAAGCTGCATCTTTCTCCTCAAATAAAGTCAGCTTCTCAGAGACTGAACAAGCCTAAATAAAAACAGGAAGCCCTAGCACTTCAGTTTTTCAATGGCAGCCCATTTCCAGGCCCCTCTTCCGCCTGGGAGCTCTGATCTTGCTTTCCTCTCTTCATCACTCCACTTTACTGCTCCTTCTCTGTGTCCACATCTCTAATTCTTCATCAACATGAGACAAAGAATTGGTTTTGCTGTTGTTCCTGCATTGGGTGTTGGGCCCACACACCCCAACTTCCTGCATCATGATTTTCCTGTATCCGTTTTCCGTTATACCTGTTTTTCATGAACTTATTGACAGCCTACATCTCTGTTTTATACAGCAGAAGTCTCCCTGCTGCTCTGCCCCTTCTCTCTTTTCACCCTCTCTCATCCCTTCAGGCAATCAGCTTTTGGGTATATTGTGTGTGTGTGTGTGTGTGTATTTATCTAGACTTTATTTAAGAATATTAAAACACAGGGACCAGCAGTTAGCGTAATGGCTATGTCGCTGGACTCCCATGTAGTTGACTGTGGTTTGAGTCCTGGACCCGGTGGCTTAACATCCCGGGCACATGTGCGTGCATGCCTAAGATCCCAAGAGAAGAATGGGGGAGAGGGGATTGCGGTGTGGCCATCTTCCCTGGGGAGTAATTTCTCGCTTTCTATCTCTGTCTCTCTCTGTCTTTCTGGTGAGCACACACGCCCTGTAGCAAAAACCTCTCCCAAAAAAGAAAAAAAAAAGAATATTAAAGTACATACAAATGTACTCAGTATTCCCATTTTCCCTCCTTATAAAGAAAAAGACTTGTCTTTTTTGTTGTTAAGTTTCAAGAAAATGAGTTAGGACAATGTGCTCACCAGGGAGAGGTGAGGTGAGAAACAACTACCCTCACCCAACCCCACCCCATAGGGAATGGTCACTCCTCAGTTCATTTTCCTCTTTCCTTTGGGGATTTGGGGCATGCATGCACATGTGCCCAGCTTGTTTCTCACGCTGTTGGGTCTGGCACTCGAACTGTGCAGTCAGCCGTGTGGGATCCATCCGCCTTAACCACCATACCATGGTCTGGCCTGAGGAACTGTTTTACAAATATTTTCTACAACTTACTGAGTTTCTTTTTCCCACAATACTTAATATATTTTGGAGATTTTAAACATTCAAAGTTTCCTCATGCCCTTTTTTTTTTTTTCTTCAATTTTTGCCATAGGGCACATGTGCTTACCGGAGAGAGACAGAGACAAGGGAGAAAGTGAGAAAGGTCCCCCCGCCCCCCTACATGGGGCATGGTCACTCTGCGCTCCTTTCTCTTTCCTTTTGGGATTTTGGGTATGCATACGTGCACCTGGTGTGCTTCTGAAGTCACCGGGTCTGGGACTCAAACAGTACAGCCAACCACGTGGGATCCAGCTGCCTGAACTACCATGCCACTGGATGACCTATTCCTCATGCATTTTTCTATCTTTAAAATATTCCTTCATTTATATGTATGATAATGTATTTAACCAGTCCCCTATTCAGGGATATTTGAATTCTTTCCAATCTTGTTATTTTAAGTAACAGTGCAATGAATAACTTCCAGTATGTGTTATTTCGGAAGTACAGCTGAGGATAAAATCCCAGAAGTTGAATTATAGGGTCAAAGGAGATGTTTATTTGTAATTTTGATCTCTGTGGCTGAATTCTCCCACTGGGGGCCGTACCAGTTTAGACTTCTACCACGAAGGCGTGAAAGTCCCTGTTTCTCTTGGGGAGTTATCACGCACTTCGCATCTACTGCCTCGAATTATTCTCCAGTTGTTTTCATTTGGATGTTGTCCTCCCAGCTAGTAGACAAATTTATTGAGAGCAAGAGCCAAGCATTTTATTGCTTAAAATTTTTTTTTAAATTTATTTATTCCATGAGAAAGATGGCATTTTACTGCCACACCACCATTCAGCCTCCTAATTCCAAATTCATTTATGATAATTATATATATTTATAGGATCATGGTATGATCTTTCAGTATATGAATACAATATATAATGAGCAAATCATAGTATTCATCATCTTTCTCTTTTGAGAGTTTTTTTTTTTCCTAATTTTTCCATGCACTTGCCAGAGAGAGACAGAAAGGGAGAAACCACTCCCTAGGAGGTATGGCCAAACCACAGTCCCTTCTCCATTTTCCTCTCAGGATCTTGTGTACGCATGCACACATGCCCAGCGTGAGTTTCAAGGCTCTGGGTCTGGGACTCGAACCACAGTCGACTATGTGGGAGTCCAACAACATAACCATTATGCTATCTGCTGGTCCCAGTATTCCTCCTCTTAAACATTTATCATTACTTTGTCTTAGGGACATTTAAAATTTCTTTTAGCTATTATGAAATACCATATACAGTAAGTTCTTATTAACTATAATTACCCTATTATGCTATATAGAACTATAGAACTTACTCCTCTTTTTATTTTTTCATTTTTTTAAAGAATTATTTTATTTCATGTTATTTATTCATTTTAATTTGACCAGAGGGGGACAGGGCGAGAGAGAGAGAGAGAGAGAGAGAGAGAGAGCAAGCCGCCAGGTCCAGGACTTGAACTGTGGTCGGCCATGTGGTAGTCCAGCGCCTTTAACCACTATGCCGCCTGCTGTCCCCTTACTCTTCTTTTTTTTTTTTTGGAGAG
>NW_006159863.1:383283-384607 GCF_000334495.1 Tupaia belangeri chinensis | reverse complement strand
AGAAAGCGAGAAATCACCCCCCAGGGGGGATGGTCACGCCGCAATCCCTTCTCCTCCATTCTCCTCTCGGGATTTTGGGCATGCACGCACACGCGCCCTACGTGAGTTCTAAGCCACCGGGTCCAGGACACGAACCGCGGTCAACTACGTGGGAGTCCAGCGACATAGCCATTACACTAACTGCTGGTTCCCCCTTACTCTTCTTTTTAAAAAAGTTGTTTGGTACCAGCAGATGGCTTAATGATTGCGTTACTGGACTCCCACATAATTGACTGCTATTTGAGTCCCAGACCCAGTGGCTTAAACCTCATGCCGGGCACCTGTGCATGTGTGCCCAAAATCCCAAGAGGAGAATGGTGGAAAAGGGGTCATGGCATGGCCATCTCCCCAGGGAGTGATTTTTTGGTTTCTGTCTCCTGTCTCTCCCTGTTTCTATGGCAAATGGAGAAAAAAATCCTATAACAAAAACCTCTCAAAAATTGATTTAAATTACTTAATTTTATTTATTATTATTACTATTATTATTATTATTAGAGAGAGATTCCTGCTTTAGAGTGTGTGCACTTGCTGGAGAGAGAGAGAGAGACAGAAAGCAAGAACTCACCTACTGTGGGTATGGCCATACCATAATCCCTTCTCCTCTGTTTTCCTCTTGGGATTTTGGGCACTCATGCACATGCATCTGACAGGTCTAGGACTTGAATTGTGGTCGGCTATGTGGGAGTCCAGCGACATAACCATTATGCCATCTGCTGGTTCCACTGTCATTATGATTTTTTAATTTGCTATAGGACACGTGTGGGGGGGAGGTGAGAAGCACCTTTCTTACTCTGTTTCAGCCCCTTTCTTACTCTGTTTCTATAAAGTGACTTTTTCAGTTTTTAAATATGTAAATTACCTCTTTTCATATGTAGATATAGAGACTGGTTTTTTCCACATAGGAAAACCATATCATTTGTGCCTAACTTATTTCACTTAATATAATGTCTCCCCAGGCTTATCCAGTTGCCTCAAATGATAGGACTTCATTCTTTTTAGTGCCTGAATAGTCTTTCATTGTATATGTACTACATTTTCTGTGTCCATTCATCTGTTGACCACTTTCTTTACCATTCATCAGTTGCTTCCATGTCTGGGCTATTGAGAGGGGGCTACAATAAGTGTGGGAGTGAGGGACTGCAGTGAGCATGGGAGTGTAGGTATCTCTATGGCACACTGACTTCCTTTCCTTTAGATACATGCCTCAAAGTTGGACTGATGGGTCACATGGTACTTTGATTTGTAGTTTTTTTTTTTTTTTTTTTTTTTTTCCCATAAAATATGC
>NW_006159863.1:351770-383252 GCF_000334495.1 Tupaia belangeri chinensis | reverse complement strand
TTCACTGGAGGGAGACAGAGAGAGAAAGTGAGAAATCACCCCCCAGGGGGGATGGCCACACAGCAGTCCCTCTACTCCATTCTCCTCTCAGAATTTTGAGCATGCACGTTTATGCGCCCAGCATGGTTTTCAAGCCATTGAATCTGCTCAAACAGTGGAGTCAGCTATGTGGTGTCCAGCGCCTAAACCACTTAACCACCTGCTGGTCCCAGATTTTTGCTATAGGGTGTGTGTGCTCCACAGAGAGAAAGAAAGTGAGAAATCACCCCCCAGGGAGAATGACCACTTCACAATCCCTTCTCCATTCTCCTCATGGGATTTTGGGCATGCACGCACCTGTGCTCAGCCCAAGTTTCCAGCTGCCTGGGTCTGGGACTCGAACTGGGGTCAACTACATGGGAGTTCAGTGATGTAACCATTACACCATATGCTGGTACGGACAAGTTTTAGTTTTTTGGGAAACCTTCACATTGTTTCCACAATGGCTGTCTAACTTATGTTCAGGATATCTACCGTTATCACTCTAATGCAGCATAATACTAGAAGTCCTAGCCAGAAAAATTAGACAAGAAAAATAAATGAAGGGCACCCTAACTGGAAAGGAGGAAGTCAGATTGTCCCTGTTCGCAGATGACGTGTTCTTGTATATAGGAAAACGTTGGGGGACTGGGTGGTGGTACAGTGGTAAAACACATCTTTCTGCAAGGCTGAGCCACGTGGCAAAGTTCTAGGTTTGTATTTGGAGACCTCCCTGAGTATTCCAGGCAAGCATGTGTCCGTCATCTGGGGCCAGTTGAGGTTGGGAGTGGATCATGGTGTCAAGACCCTGTTGGGTTATCTGTCTGTCTTTCAATTATGGAAGAAATAAATAAATTAACTTTTTTTTTTAAACCTAAAGATTCCACCAAAAAACTCATAGACATGATAAATTAATTCAGTAAATGTGCGGATATAAAATCATTATTCAAAAATCAATAAAGTTGTTGTGTATCGATAATGAACTAGATGAAAAAGAAATCAAGAAGCAATCCCATTTATAATAGCTACAAAAAAGGATAAAAGGAAGGAAAAAAACCTCAGAAATAAATTTAATCAAGGAAGTGAAAGATCTCTACCATGAAACTGTAGAAGACAGATAAAAGAAATCAAAGACAAATGGGCAGGCCCTGTAGCTCAAGGGGCAGGGGAGCTAGATCTTACAAGACTGATCATAGTTCAGAGCCCAGCTTGGTGACTTGAGGAACAAGTTGGGGACATGTGTGTGCCCAAAATTCTACAGTGAATGAATGTAAATAAAAAAAAAAAATTCTGACAGAAAGGAGGAATAGAGGAGAATGGAATGTGATGTGGCCACACCCCGCTAAGGAGTACTCGCTTGCATGCTCGCTCTCTGGTACCCTCTTGGCAATGAGGGGAAAAAAAAAAAAAAAGGAAAGGACCAAAAAAAAAAAAAAGTAGGTGTGCAGTAGCTCGAGGAGCTGCACGCAGGTGTCCGTGGTCTGACAAGGCAAGAACAAATTTAGAGGTCAGAAGTCCAGGAATGTATTTCACCTAGCCAGCCAAAAAAAACTTCAAGGCTAAAAACTAAGCAAAACTAGTTACCACAAAATCTTAAGATAAACATTGTGAATGATGAAAACGATAACAGAGTGAATAAAGCTTTTGTAAACATACAAAAAGAACTTGTACACTTTTCAAGAAGCCTTTCTCTTAAACTTCTACAGAAAGATCTGGTTCCTGGTGGCATCTTGAAAATGAACCTGTTAAAGTTGATGAAGCTACAAGATTAATGGCTCAGTTGTAATACAGTGATGATTTATCAAAGTACCCAAAAAGTTCAATAAATTAAATGTTTTATACAAAAAAAGAAAAAAAAAAAAGAAAACAGGGACCAGCATATAGTGTCATGATTATGTCACTGGACTCCCATGTAGTTGACTGCAGTTTGAGTCCCAAACCTAGTGACTTGAAACTCACTCCGAGTGTGTGTGCCCAAAATCCCAAGAGAAGGATGGAAAAGAAGGGATTGTGGTGTGGCCATTCCCTCTGGGGGGTGATTTCTCGCTTTCTGTCTCTGGCGAGTGTACACACCCTATAGCAAAAATACTCTCTCAAAAAAAAAAAAAAAAAAGAAAAGAAAGGAAGGACATGTTTATGATAGGTAGAATAAATATTGCAAAATATCTTCTTTTGAATTGTCTGCATTCAGCACCTCAGGAGTACAATAAATACATTTATTTTCAGTATAATTAGGAAGAGTAATCCAATTAGATCTTAATAAGAGAATTCTTATGATGAAGTTCAACTGCACAGTTCCCCCTGCCCTCCCAGACCCCCATCTTGTGAAAGTAGAGGTGTTGTAGATCCTATTTCAAGAAGCTGTGGAACGAGTCCTGAGATGGGGTGTCTCAACCTGGGCCTGTAGCAGATTCATTTTATGTTTCAGCTTCTGTAATGAATCCAAGTGTTGGTTTACCAGATTTGGTCTGGGGCTGCCTCCACATTGGCCATGGTCTAATTACATGCCGGTCTGTCACTTACGTTCCTCAGAATATGCCAGCGCCTGCCCTGAAGTCTACAAGAGAACAAAGAGCTGCTTTTAAATGTTTTACACCTGCCATGTATGTAAACATTACATCACTGCAGTTTAGTTTGCCTGTATCCTGCTAGCAAAAATGTACCGATTGTTTCTTTATCGACTCCATTTCGATCATGTTGGGTTCCCCTGAATGTCTAATCCTGTACGGAGATCCTGTGGTCTTCAAATGTGTTAGCTTGTAGAACTCCTAAAGAATTTTGCCAAATCGCATACTTCTCACACATTTATAATCTATGCTTAAAACTTATCATAAGATTATATCCTTATTAAGGATATACTTTATAGAATATCGTCAATGTTGTTGAATATACGTGAGGTCTCCAAAGAGTTAATGGGAAGCACGTATCATCAGAAAACTATGCGTGGATTTCAATTTTTTTGGAACAAAACTAAGTCACACTTTGATTTCCCATGACCTTTCTAAAGTTCTTTCATACATGTACACATATATATGCTTATATATGTGTGTACATATATATGTCTATATATATTTATGTGTGTGTATATATATATATGTGTGTGTGTGTGTATATGTTTTATATATATATATATATATACTTCTTGCCAGAGGGTATATGTACTTGTTGTCGAGAGAAGAGAAGGTAAATGAGAAAGCACCCCAATGGGAAATGGTCATGCTGCAATCCCTTCTTCTCCATTTCTCTCTCCTTTTGGGATTTTGGGCATGCAAACACACACACCTGGTGTGTTTCTTGCTATAGGGCCTGGTGTGTTTCTTGCTATAGGGCGCGTGCGCTTGCCAGACAGACAGAGACAAACAGAGACAGAAAGCGAGAAATCACCCCCCCGGGGGATGGTCACGCCGCAATCCCTTCTCCTCCATTCTCCTCTCGGGATCTTGGGCACATATGCGCACGCGCCGGCGTGAGTTTTAAGCCACCAGGTCCGGGACGCGAACCGCGCTGGTCGACTACCTGAGAGTCCAGCGACATAGCCATTACGCTAACTGCTGGTTCCCCTGGTGTGTTTCTTAAACCACTAGGTCCACTATTGGAATTGCACAGTTGACCATGTGGGATCCAGGTGCCTTAACCACTGTGATACCAGCTAGTCCCATATGTATGTGTATATTAAACTCTTAAACAATTTCCCTCTCTCTTTCACACACACACACACACACACACACACACACATTTTTAAAAGTCTTTGCTATAGGGTGTGTGCACTCGCTAGAAAGAGACAGAGCAAGCGAGCAAGCAAGAGAGAATGAGAAAGTGAGAAGTCAGCTCCCAGGGGGATGGCCATGCCTCAGTCCTTTCTCCTCCATTCTGCTCTAGTGATTTGAGGCACACATGCCCAGCATGTTTTTCAAGCTGCCCAGTCCAGAACTTGAACAGCATAGTTGGCCATGTGAGATCCAGCTACCTTACCCACCACGCCACTGGCTGGCCCCACAGAGACTTTTCAATGCGCTCTCAGTTTGCAGCTCTACCATATCTCCTTTGATTTTGGTGAGAGCAAAGCATTTCCTTATTTACAAAAGTATGTTTTACTCAGTCTTTGAGTTGCTTGTTGCCTCAGTACCAACAGTGGGATTTGATTTGGTGCCCCAGGGAAAAGTGCTGTGGCAAGACTAGGATGGGTGAGGGGTGTACCTTCTTTTACAAGGTGAGAGACGGATTACTGAATAAAGGAAGCATCTGTCCCTCCACTACAGCCGAGATCTCAGGTGGAGCAGTTGCGGGAAAAACAGCTTGTTGGGATCAGCAGATGGCATAATGGTTATGTCGCTGGACTCCTACGTAGTTGACCGCGGTTCGAATCACTGACCTGCTGGGCACGTGTGCAGGCATGTCCAGGATCCCAAGAGGAGAATAGAGAAGAAGGAATTGTGGCGTGGCCACTTCTCCAGGGAGTGATTTCTCGCTTTCTGTCTCTCTGTCTCTCTCTACAGCAAGAACCTTTCCACAAAAAAAAAAAAAAAAAGGAAAATAGTTTGTTGAATGCCTGGAAACTGTTTGCTTTAAAACTGTTGGTGTCCTCCTACTGAGTAGAAAGTTTCTGTATACCCCCACTTGCAGACCACTATTCTATGAACCCCCAAATCTCTCCCACTTTATAAGGTTATATTTTCAAATCTCCCCAGCAGGACAGCTTCAGATAGAAGCTGTGGTTATCTCTGTTTTCCTTCCTGTAACAAGGCTGAGCAAACTGTGGTTGCAGGCTGGTCACAGGACTGAGACAGTGGGTCTCCAGCTCCTCCCTCCACCTAGAACTGCAGATTAATTAATGTAATGTGGCTGTTCAGTGGACAGGGCTTATATGAAGTGTACAGACTCCTGGGAAAAGAGAAGGAAAAGAAGTGAGTACATATTACCCTTTCCGTATCCTTCTCAAACCCAAGTGGCCCAGACCTGGTTGTACCTTCTCCATCTGTGACAGAATGAGTATCGGTGAGGGCCCGCTTGATGAGCATTTGATTAGAAGATGAGCAAGGAAGTAAAACAGACTTTCTTTTGATTCTGGGATCTCTTGGGGCTGCCATAACAAAATACAACTAGATGTGCTTAAACACTGGGACTGGTTTCTCACGGTTCTGGAGACTGGGCGTCTGAGAGACAGTTGAGTTCCGGTGAGGGCTTTCTCCCTGGCCGCTTCTCATGGTGCACTCACATGGCCTTCCCTTCTCATATGCCTTGTAGAGACAGAGCCTCTTAGAAAGCTGCCATTCACCAGCAACTCTGTTTGATTTGGACTCCAGCCTATGACCTCACTTAACCTTAATTAACTCCTAAAACCCCGATACCTAAACACAGTCACATTAAGGGTTAGAGGCTCTACATCTGAATTTTAGGGGCCACAATTAGTTCATGGCACCGGAAGTCATGAGACGAGGATTCTAACCCTGACTCTACCACTTAATGGCTGTGATCCTGGTGGACATGTGACTTGTTTTTGTGGGTTTCAGGGTAGGCATTTGTGATCATGGGGAAATGGTGGCCCATCTTCCTCTGTGCCGTGCTTAACTGCTGCGCCATGGGGCTGCCCTGAATGATTTTTAACAATCAAATTCAGAGTTCAAAATGTTTTTTCCCCCAGGAATTTGATGTTACTGTTGTATTCTAGCAACTAGTCTTACTGTGTAAGTTAATGTCAGTTTAATTCTTTTTCCTTTTTGAATAAGTTTTTCTCCTTCACCAGAAGCTTTCAAAATTTCTAGGAGTTCTAGAGTTTCCCAGAACTATATTGAGTCTTTTCTCATTCACTCTGTACAGCAGTGAGTGGGTCTTGATAACCCAAAGACTTGGGTGTCTCTTCAGTTCAGGGACATTTTCTCCGACATCTTTGATGATTTCTTCCTCTTCCTTATTGCTTTTTGTCCTTTGGAGAATTCTATTAAAGGAATATTGGATGGTTCAAATCTATTCACCATGAATATTCCATGGACTTCATTTCAAGACCAGGGCTCCCCTGTGGAGTGTGGGTGTAGGGTGTAGTTTCCTTGTTCTTTGTCAGTCTCTTCTTAATGTTCTGCCTTCGAGAAGTTCCCCCAGACAACTAGCCTACTCAGAGCAAGCCTTTATTATTTTGTACTGCTGTTATTTCATTATTTATGCTTTTCAAAATATCCTTTTCATCATTTCCGTGGCCCTTGAATGGAGAGGAGAAGAATCTTAGGTGCTAAGTTTTAACTGGAAGTCTTTCTTCCTTAAAAATTTTATTTCAGTTCTCTTCTTTTCCTTTTGATTCTCTGGTTTATCTCCTTCGCTTACATAAAAGTCTCCACAGTCAAGCATCCTGGTCAATTCTCCTAGCAGGCTAGACTCAAAAGATGTGGAGGCTCCTTTTAATGTACTTTTTTTTTTTTTTTTTTAAAAGATTTTTACATAGATGAATGAATTTCCTTGCTTTGGTATTCGATGAGGTAAATATATCTCATTAAACATGTGCTTTCTTTTTTCTTTTTTTTGGTACCTTCTTGGGAACTCTCCCATTTACAAAAGCTTGACACTTTTTTTTTTAATTTATTTTTTTTTTTTTTTTTTGAAAAGTTTTCACTATAGGGCGCGTGCGCTTGCCAGACAGACAGAGAGAGAGACAGAGAGACAGAAAGCGAGAAATCACCCCCCAGAGGGGATGGTCATGCTGCAATCCCTTCTCCTCCATTCTCCTCTTGGGATCTTGGGCACGCATGCACATGCACCAGGCGTGAGTTTAAGCCACTGGGTCCGGGACGCAAACCGCGGTCGACTGTGGGAGTCCAGCGACATAGCCATTACGCTAACTGCTGGTTCCCTAACGTACATTTTTTAACCCAGTCACCAGATACTCTGGGACTATAGGATGAGAGAATATGGTTGTACTAATGGAGCTCTTCCAGTCTAGCTGCACTCTGTCAAAGAAAAATTGCACTGGATGAGTTAAATGGGAAGGGACACTTTTTAAAAGATTATTGCAATAGAGGTCAATACTGTTGGAGAAGTCAGGACTCAGCTCTGAACACAACAGGGGCAGCTGGAGATTTGTAGCTGAAGAGTATGGGGTAAGTGACCTTAGGTATCCAGGGTGGAAGGATTTTGCTAAAAAATCCTTTGGCTTGATGGGATTCTTGCTGCATTGGGCTCAGCAGGCCAATGAAGGTGGCCTAGACGGGAAGACTGCTCAGAGGAGCCTGATTACAATTTGGTTGAGGGTGCTAGCAGATGGCGTAGCAGTTACATCGCTGGACTCCCACATGGCTGACTGTGGTTCGAGTCTCAGACCCGGTGGCTTGAAACTCAACGCTGGGCACATGTGCATGCGTGCCTAAGATCCCAGGAGGAGAATGGAGGAGAAGGGATTATGGGTGACCAACTCCCCATGGGGTGATTTCTCACTTTCCCTCTCACTGTCTTTGTCTCTCTCCAGCAAATGCATGTACCCTAAGGCAAAAACCTCTTTCAAAAGTTTGGTCAAGGAGGGAGTCCTTGTTAGTCCCTCTCTCATTCCCCATTGAAGATACTGTGAGTGTTTCTGAAACTGGGGTTTCTGACCTCCTGACAATGTGGTTCCCATCCTCATGAGACTTAGAGCTTGAGCCTATGTATCCCTTTATTTGCATAGTCCTGATTGGTAATGTTTCCTTAAATGCTGGCCATTCCTCACACTGAGGGGGGCAGGACTGAATTGTGGTTAAGAGAAAAGGCTTCACAGTTGGAAGCACCAGGGGCAAAATCCCATCCCTGCTACTTGCTTTATGACTTTGGGCAGGTCACTTAAAAAATACCTTCTTTCAGGGACCAACAGTTGGTGTAATGGCTGTGTCGCTGGACTCCCATGTATTTGTGGTTGGTTTGAGTCCTGAACCCAGTGGCTTAAACCCATTCTGGGTGCGTGTGTGTGTATGTGTGTGTGTGTGTGTGCGCACACGCACCCAAGATCCCTGGAGGAGAAGGGATCGCTGCATGGTCATTTCCCCCGGGAGGGGGGGGGTGATTTCTCACTTTTTGTCTGTCTTTCTCTGTCTTTCTGGTGAGTGCACGTGCCCTATAGCAAAAACCTCTAAAAAAAAATAAAAGAAAAAAATACCTTCTTCCCAGAGTTGTTAACTATTAATGTAAATATCTTTGCTCACAAGATGGAAGCTGCCTTTAATATTAGCATTATTTTGACCCGGATTCAACACCATTTTGAGCTCTTGACGCCAACCCCAATATATGTCCTGTATCATAGCTAATACACATATGCACCTAGACTTGGCAGGTTGGCAAGCATCTACTAGGTACCGACCAATAACCAATAGCACAGTCCTATTTCCTTCAACAGAAGGAGGATCCTGTGTGGTGCCTGGTGCCTCTCTTATTCTGAAAAGCACTCTGGAGTTTCTTCAATTTGTACTGCACTAACTATAAGGAAAATATTCTAAGTTTATTTCAATAGCAGCAGCATCAAGGCCATTAGAACACTCTTTTTTAATGGCATAATTATTATAGCAGTTCCCTACATCAGTACTTAAAATGGAATAGAGTGTTAATGTTGCACGGTTTATGTGCTCTTTCATGCCTGTCAAATGCCTCTTTTTCAGTTACCACCTCCTGCATAACACTATTACTCTTACTAAATTACTTGATATATCCTCCACAGTGTCTCTACTTTCAAAAGTATGCCTCAAAGTTTGACAAGGTTATGAGTGAGTGTGTGTGTGTGTATTTTGTACAAAATCAGGGAGACATGGAGTAGCAAAAATTATCATTTTTGTAGTAGCACACACAGAAGATTCAAGACAAAAGATAGAAATGCAGCAGAATCCTTCCAGATATGAAAACTACAAATATTGTTTCTGTTTTTTGTCTCTAACTTCTTTACTCTTAGATAATAACAGAGAATAATTTATATCACCCAGGATATTACAGTGGGCATCTCAGTGAGCATGTGTCCCCTAGCAGCAAGTCTCAATGCTGACTTCACTTTAAGGGCCAACAGCACAATAGGATTGAAATCACCTCTGAGTCACTGAGTCTGAATCACCTCTACTGAGATGCCAAGTTGCAGATGTCATTTAAAGTGACTTTTGGAGAGGCTGCTAGGAATAATACTGATTTCTAGTGAAGTAGAAAGAAATTTTCATCCAATGTTATATTAGTTCTGCAGAGAAACAACCAGTAGTGTGTGTGTGTGTGTGTGTGTGTGTGTGTGTGTGTGTGTGGTTTATTATAAGGAATTGGCTCATGTGATAATGGAGGCTGACAAGTCCCTGGATCTCCGGTTGGTAGACTAGAGACCCAGGAAATCTGGTGGTATAAATTCCCATCCAAAAGCCAAGCAGGCTCAAGATTCAAGAAGGCTCAATGTTTTGGTCCAAATTTGAGGGCAGGAAAAAGCCAGTGTCTGGGTTCAAGCAGAAGAGTTCTCTTACCCTTTTTGTTCTATTCAGGTATTCAGTTATCTAGATGAGGCCCTCACACAGCAGGGAGGGGAATCTGCTTTGCTCGGGTTATTGATTGACATATTAACCTCCTCCTCACAGACATACCCAGAATAATGTTTGACCAAATGTCTGGGCACCCCCTGGCCCAACCAAGTTGACGCATACAATTAACCATCACAGAGTGCTACCACCTCTACATTATTTTGCTATTCGGGTAGTCTCATAGACTTCTGGGAACACAAAGGAGAGACTAGACTAAGAACAAACCCATAATCCCTTTCCTGAAATCTCCTGCTGTAAATGTTTCTATAAATATTGGTCAGACCGTTTACTCAAATTTACCTCATGTTAACCCGTCAATCACTGAACTAGGATAAAAGTAACAGTTCCTAAAATGCCACTTTCCACTGACACCTCACTGTGAGGAGAAAGGAACCCAAGGAGAACAGGAGTTATGGGAGTGGTTTTTTTTTTTTTTTAATTTTATACATTCAATCACTGTCCATCACTACAGCTTGTAAAAAGAATTTTCCCAGCATAAATACACTACACACCAATCCAGTCAGAGATATTATGTATGTCACCATCAACAGAGAATCCTCCACCTCTTTGTCCCTTAAATGTTCTGTCTATTTGTTGCACCAGTACTCTGGCTTCGTTGCAGTGATTTTTCATAGACGAACAGAATTCAGCGTGTTATAGCTTGTGTTCCTCTTGCTTTTCTAACACTGAACATTTACATATCCAGCTGATGTTTTCCTGCCTTAAGTAGCTTGGAGGGGGGAGGTTGGTGAAGTGTGTAATTGTAATGATTACTTGCTTTCCTGATAATATGGGTTTCTTAGAGCAGATGAGATTAGTTTCTCTTGGTGGTAAAGGTCATTAGGTGTAGCAGTTAGTCTCAAATTTACTCAAAGTGTAGTCCCACTTTAGTGGCATTAGCATCACCTGGGAATTTCTCTCTCTCTCTCTTTTTTTTTTTTCTTTTTAAGCACTAGAAAATATCAGATTCAACCCCAAAGCTACTAAGTCAGAAACTCTAGGAGTTGGGCCCAGAAATCTGCACCGTATCAAACTGTCCAGGTGATTCTGATGCATGCTCAGGTCTGAGACCCACTGATCCATTTAGTATATGTGCAGTGAAGTTGCTTGGTGGTGAGGCCTGTATCTGAAATTGAGCTAAAGGCTAGAAAAGTGACAGATCGTAATTCAGAGAACTTCAGAGCTATACGATAACCTCCTTCCTTTCAGCACGTTTCATCCCTTTATCCTGAATATAAGCTTCGCTCAGTTTAGTCACATGTCCTTGTGATGATTATGTTTATCTGTTAACTAGATTGGCCATGGGGTAGCCAGATTAAACTTTCGTTCTTCCTTCCTTCCCTTTGCCTGCCTGTATTCCTGCCTGCCTTTCTTTTCTCTCTCTCTCTCCTTCATTCCTTTCTTCCAGCCCACTGTAAAAAGCTGGGCATGATGGCATATTCCTATAATCTCAGCTACCTAGGAGGCCTAGACAGGAGGATTGGGACATAGTGAGACATCGGGACATAGAGAGGAAGGGAGGGAAGGAAGAGGGGTCCAGAAAGCAACTGGACAGTCTGGGGGTTCCAAAGCGAGGCCAGGGAGGCATCAATTTGAGAAGCACTGGTATATACCTGTGTTTAAACAGATAACCAAGTCAGGCTTTCAGCGGTTGAGATCACTTTGAGAAAGAGTATGGCGGAGGAAGGCCAAGGCCGTGACAGAGCCCTGGGGAGTGAGAACATTAGGGGACAGAGGAAGACAGTCACGGCGATGAGAAGCAGAGATCAGAGGTCTTGACAGTGCTTCTCAGACTCGAGTGAGCTAAACATCACCGGGAGAGCATGTTCAAACACAGGTTCAGGCCCCATGCATAGAGATTTGGAGTCAGTGGGTCTGGGGAGCCTGGGCACTGCATTGCAATACACTCCCCCGTGATGCTGCTGCCCCACAGACCATGCTTCAGGTGGCACCTGAGTAGGCTCTTAGCTCAGCTGCATGGAGGAGAGAGGGGGGCATCTGTGGGAAGCTGGAGTTCCTAGCGATGTGAGACTTAATGCGTGTTTATGGGCTGGGGTGGAGGCTGCGGCAGAGCCAGGGAGAAGCTGAGTATCCTGGAGGGCAAATGGATAATTGAAGGAAACTTACGGAAGTGATAAGAGAGATGGTGTCAAAGAGAGGATCATGGTAGAAATGTTAAAGGCTGTGTTGTCCACTTTAGAAAACCAAAGCCCCTCTGGGTAAGATGATTTTCTTGTTGCTTCCGCTTCTTTTAATGTTTTTGAAAAATCTCCTAAGTCCTTGGGACTGTTGTTTATTTTACCTCCTGGGCCCTCCCACTGTGCCTAGGAGCCTTTTGTCTGTCTGCCAAAATCCTCCCGGTGCTAACTTCCGTGTACAGATACATAAAGAGATGGCTCGCTACAGATGAATGAACGGTAATGAATAGATTTCCAGCAACACAAGGCATTTCAAGGATAAAGGAAAATTTCAAAAAGTGTTTGATCATTTGGCTAAAATTGTGTCTCTACCACCTTCCTGT
Organism: Tupaia belangeri chinensis; assembly: GCF_000334495.1. Taxonomy (NCBI): domain Eukaryota; kingdom Metazoa; phylum Chordata; class Mammalia; order Scandentia; family Tupaiidae; genus Tupaia; species Tupaia belangeri. The sequence goes on along the minus strand of NW_006159863.1, from coordinate 371,222 downwards.
TAGAATTGCTGTCAAGCCGTTTGACAGCTCCCCTGGGATATCACTCCCTGGCATTGCAATCGGAGGGAGCACAAAGACACAGCTCTCTCCTCTGCTGACGAAAGCCAGCTTCCTTGCAGCCTCAGTGCCCTCAGACAAATGAGAAAAGCTTCAAACATCACTTTGTACAGTTACAGAAAAACAACACCCCCCCCATAAGAGCTCGAGCAGTGTATGCCTGTGTGCCACACGCTCGATGAGTTCAAGAAAACAAAAATATATATGGTGGGCTTGTAACAGAGTGAGTGCCGTGAGAGGCCCTGGGCTCCCATGTACTGCTGGGATTCAGAGGGGCTTCATTGTCCTTTTCTAAGTCCTGAACCAGATACAGATAATACAGGCAGAGGAGTCAGACTGGGGCTAACATATCAGCTTCATCACTACAAAAGCTACTCTGAAGAAGGAGGATTGGAGTCGGGGCCAGAATAGGCTTCTTGTTTCTTACTCCATGAACTGGCCTTTCCCTCTAGATGCAGGCCAAGGACTGGTGACGCTGCCTGATACTGCGTGGGGGAGAGAAGGATGCACGTGGCCTGCGGGGCAGACAGCTCCAAAAGGGATTCAAAGGGAGCCTGGGCAGTGAGAGTGCAGCAGCCCTGTACCCATCTCATCAGTTATGGCAGTATTTTTTTCTTCCATGTGGAAGAATAAGTAAGCTGAGTGGGCAGAGAGGGGGATGGAAGCTGTCTCCTCATTACACCTTCCTAGATCCTTGATCAAAGCCAGCATAGAGAGAAGAGAAGAGCATGGCTTGGCCTCTATTCTCCATCTTTTAAAAAGTTTATTTATTTATGTATTTCTTCCATAAATAAAAGAGACAAAGACAGAGAGGGGCTGGCAGGTGGCGTGGTGGTTAGAGGTGCTAGATTTTCACATGGCTGTCTGTGATTTGAGTCCCAGACCTGGTGACTTGCTTTCTCACTTTCCCTTTCTCTTTCTCTCTCTGGTCAAATTAAAAATAATAATAAGTGGAATTAAATAATTATTTTAGAAAAAGAAAAAGATAGAGAGCATCCCTAACAGGAACCCAGTGCTGTGACCCTCTCCCAGCTTCAGCCAGTCCAAGATCATGGGTGCATGCGTGCCCGGCCTCCTCAGAGAGGTCTCCAGATGCAAACCCCAAACCTTCCCATGTGGGTCAGCCTCACAGAGCATTGCTTTTTACAATGTACCACTGTCCAGTATCATCCAATTAAAAAAAATTGCCAGAAGGTATGTGCCCTCCCAGAGAGAGAAACAGGGAAAGTGAGAGAGCATCCTCCCTCCCCCCATAAGGGATGGTCCAACTTCAACCCCTTTTCCCCTGTCTTTCTCTTCTTCTAGGATTCTGGGCATGCACACATATTTGCTAGGCATGTTTCTCAAGCCATTAGGTCTGAGACTTGAACTGCATAGTTAGCGTGTGGGATCCAGGTGCCTCACCCACTAGGTCACAGGCTGGCTCCCACATATTTGATCTTTTAACACACAGGTTTTAGAATCAGACCTTTGGCCAACCTAAGTTAGGGCTGCCCTCCACGGTATGTTTGTTCAAAGTAATAAGACAAATACCTGCGGATCAGATCCCAGACATTGTAGGTTCTGACATTCCCGAGACCTCTCCTTCACACCCACTGTAGCTCTTTTGTGAATTTGCTTAGGACCAGCAGTGGGCTTTCCAGCTTTGCCTGCAGCAGAAGCTTTTATAAAGGAACAGAACAGAACATTGATTGACAACCAGGATATACTATCCTCCAAACCAAAGGTTTAATTTTTACCTCCCTTCTTCCTTTCCCCCCTCCCTCCCTTCCTTCCTCCCTTTTATTACCAGAGGCATGTGTACTTGCTAGAGAGAGAGGAGAACGCATCCTCCTTTGGGGCATGGTCATGCTGCAGTCCCTTCTTCTCTATTTGCCCATCCTGTTGGGATTTGGAGCATGCACACGCACATGCCCAGCCTGTTTTCCAAACCGCCTGGGCCATGATTACAACTGTAGTCGGCCATGTGAGATCTGGCTCCCCTAACCACAAGGATATAAGGCTGGTCTCCAAAGGTTCATTTTCTATTCTATTTCCCATCTAAAGGATATTATCTAGCCATGATTTACTTTGAGCCCAAATGGTAGAATAAAACTACCCCATAATACTACGCCACCAACCTAAAATCGCCTTGAATTAGAATCTCCTCCAGTATTTAATTTTGAAAGGCAATTTAAATTCTTGTCTCAAGAACCTCTCCATCTCATCGAATAAGATAAATGCTTAAACCAATAAATACAACTCAATCAGGGCATTTTATAATAAAAATAAAATCATTACAGTAGCTTAGAGAAGGCAGCATCCATTCTGTGTAATGCTTTGAAAAGCAAGGGAGGGTTTAATGTATGTATATCTTTTTGTCTTAGGTTAGGAGTATATATAGAAAAATACTATGCACAAAAGTTATGGAGGTTAGTTTCTGTCCTTCCTTATTCATTTAAAATATAGTTAGGGGCTCAGCCTGGTGGCACATTTGGTAGCAAGCTGAACTGGGTGTTGGAAGCTGACTGCACGTTTGGGTTCCCAGGTCAGCTTGTAAACCCTGGGTGGGTGAGCACATGCCCAAGATCCTGACAAGCTGGAGGACCAGGGAAAGGGGATTGTGACAAGGCCCTGTCAAGGGTGCTTCTCTCTCATGGGTGTGTACATGCTCTCTACCCTGAATAAAATTAACTTTAAAAATAAATAAATAATGTAGTGAGCTGCTTTTTTATTTCCTGTTTGTATTTCATTTTAGATGTTTTCTCATCCTTGTTGTTTCTAATTTATTTATTTATTTATTTTTACTATTTAAAGTATTAACATAATTTCAAAAGTCAGAACTACTTAAAGAGACATATACAGAAGGCTCGCCCCATAGCACAGTGGTTAAGTGCTGGGCAGAGGAAGCTAGATCCCATACAGCCAACCAGGGTTCAAGTCTTGGCCCCAGCAGCTAGAAAAATATACCAGGCCCTTACATACATGCCCAGGATCCTGGTGGGATGGAGAATCAGAAGAAAGACGATAAGTGGCATGACCAAACCCTGTTGGGAAATATGTATGTGGACACTCTCTCTTATGCACATGTATGTGCCCTCTGGTACAGAAAAAAAAGCCATATCCAGAGAAAGGTCATCTTCTCCAGTTCCTTCTCCTCCCCCTCAGCTGTATAGGGTATAGTTGCCAAAAATATTTTCACTGTACAGCGTGCTGTTTTAATATATGTACATATTATGGAATCATTTAATCAAGAAAATTAATATACTCGTTACCTCACATACAGTGTGTGTATGGGTGAGACTATTCAAGATCTGTCGCAGCAGTTTTCAAGTATGTCATACACTATTAGGTACCACCACCGTGTTGTGCAGGAGTTATTCGTCCTGCCTGCTGCAGTGCTGGGTCCTTTGACCAGCATCTCCCATCACCCCCATCCACCCAGTCCCTGACAACAAGTCTTCTACTCTCTGCATCTGTGAATTTGACCTGTTTAGATCCCATTTGTAACTGAGATCAGGCAGTCTTTGTCCTTCTGTGTCTGACTTACCTCACCATAGTGAACTTTCAGGTTCATACATGCTATTACAAGTTGACAGGATTGCCTTCTTCTTAAAGGCCAAAAAGTATTCCTGTGTGTGTGTGTGTGTGTGTGTGTGTGTATGACACATTTTCTTTTGTGTGTGTGTGTGTGTGTGTGTGACACATTTTCTTGATTAATTCATCCATCAGGAGCATAGTTAGCTTGATTCCGTATCTTGGCTATTATGAATGATGCTGCAGTGAACATGGGAGTGCAGACATGTCTCCAACATACTGATTTAATTTCCTTTGAATATCTACCCAGAAGTGGGATTGCTAGATCATTATATTCTGTTTTTGGTTTTTAAAGAAGCCCTGCGCGGGGGGTGGCAGTGGTGTGGTGGTTAAGGGCGCTTGACTCCCACATGGCTGACCATGGTTCGAGTCCCAAACCTGGCAGCTTGCTTTCTCACTTTTCCTCTTTCTCTCTCACTCTGTCCCTCTCTGGTCAAATGAAAATAATAAACAAAGTGAAATAAAATAATTCTAAAAAAAAAAAAAAAGAAGTCTTGGGGCCAGCAAATGGTGTGGTAGTTAACATCACTGTACTCCTGCATGGCTGACCACGCTTTCAGTCCTGGACTTAGGGCCAGGTACATGTGCATGCATGCCCAAGATCCCAGGAGGAGAATGGAGGAAAAGAGATGGCAGTGTGGCTATCCCCACTAGGGGTGATTTCTTACTTTGCCTGTCACTGTCTGTCACCTGGCAAGCGCACACACCCTAAGGCAAAAACTTCTTGAAAGAGAGAGAGAGAGAGAGAAAGAAAGACGACTTTTTCCTGTTTTCCATAATGGTTGCACCAATTTACATTCTCATTAGCAATGTGTACTTTCTGAATGTCTTCACCAATGCTTATTATCTTTTGTCTTTTCGGTAATAGCTATTCTAATAGGTGTGAGGTAATATGTCATTGAGGTTTCAGTTTGCATTTCCCTGGTGATTAATGTTGAGCATTTTTTTATTATACCCTTTGGCCATTTGTTATACTTGAGACATGTATATTCAGATTCTTTGCTCATTTCTAAATCAGGTTATTTGTTTCCCTACTATTAAGCTATTTGAGTTCCTTATATATTTTGGCTATTAACCCCTTATTAAATGTGTGATTTGCAAATATTTCTTCCTGTTCCATGGATTGTCTCTTCACTTTGTTGATTGTTCCCTTTACTGTGCAGCAGCTTTTTTGTGTGCTACACTCCCATTTGTCTATTTTTGCTTTTATTGCCTATGCTTCTGTGGTCATATCCCAAAAAAGCATTGCTCAGACTCATCTCAAGAAGCTTTTTCTGACCCAGTCACTTTGGTGCAGGCAATAGTAAACTGATTTGCAGTGCTGGAAGCCAAATGGCTGACCACAGGTTTAGATCCTGAGTCAACCTGGAATACAGCAGGCGTATATGTCCAAGATTCTAAGTAGCTGGAGGACTGGGAAGTAGAGGATCATGGCACAACCTTGTTTAGATTTAGTGCCCATCTTTGTCTGTCCGATATGTGCTTGTTCTTTGTCTCACACTCTCCCTTATGGGAAAAAAAAATCGATATATGTATGTATATGTATACACATACACACTTTAAAAAAAAAGGCCAGTCTCCCAGTGGTTAAATGCAGTGTCGTGGGGACTGGATCCCACATGGCTGACTGCAGTTGGAATATGGGCTCCAGTGGCTTGAAAAGCATACCAAGAACATGTGCGCACCAGCCCAGGATCCTGACCAGATGGATAAATGGAGGAAAGGGGATTTTAGCATGGCTAGAGCCCACTGCGGGGGAGGCCCTTCTCTTTCTCTTTTTTTCCTCTGGTGCAATCCTACATTTTCTGGAATTAAAAATGGGGGGGAGGGGAAGGAGGGAGGAACTTCCCTTATGTTTTCTAGTAGTTTTATAGTTTCAGGTCTTATGTTAAGTCTTTATTTTGAGTTTTTTTTTTGCTTGTTTGTTTTGTACACTGTGTGAGACAAGGATCTAATTTCATTCTTTTGCATATGGATATCCAGTTTTCCAGTACCACTTATGGAAAAGATTGTCCCTTTCCCATTGTGTGTTCTTGGTATCTTTGTTGAAGATCCATTAACCATAAATACATGGTTTTATTTCTGGGCACTCTAATCTGTTTCATTGATCTGTGTGTCTGTTTTTTTGTAGTGCTGTTTTGATTACTATAGCTTATAGGGTATTTTGAAATCAGATAATGCGGTGTCTCTAGCTTTGTTCTTTTCCCTAAGATTGCTTTGGCTATTCAGGATCTTTTGTGGTTCCATATGATTTTTTTTCTGTTTCTGTGAAGAATATCATTTGAGTTTTGATAGGGATTACATTGCATCTGTAGATCATTTTTGGTAGTATGACCATCTTAACAATATTCTTCCATCTCATGAACATGGAATATTTTTCCATTTATTTGTATCATCTTTAATTTCTTTCATTGATGCTTTAAAGTTTGCAGAAAGCAGTATCATTTTATCTGAGAGAGCGAGGAAACATTTCACATGAGAGTTTTTAAATTTTATTTATTTATTATTATTATTAAATTTGCTGTAGGGTACATGCATTAACCAGACACAGACAGAGAGAGAGAAAAAAATTGGGAAAGCAAGCTGCTAGATCCTGAACTCAAACCATAGTTGGCCATGAGGGTGTCCAGTGCCTTAACTACTATGCCACCTGCTGGCACAGCACTGCTGATTGAAGCCTAAGAAGTAGTTTTAAAAATTTATTTTTATTTAAAAAAAAGTCAGACTTATAGAAAAGCATCAGAGTGGTAAACATTAATACAGATACACAGATTATTTTTAAAAATAATTATTTAATTCTATTTATTATTATCATGTTTTAATTTGACCAGAATGAGAGAGAGAGAGAGAGAGAGAGAGAAAGCAAGTCTCCATGTCTGGGACTCAGACCATGGTTGGCCATGTGTGAGTCCAGTGCCTTAACTACCATGCCACCTGCCAGCGCCAGTGAACAGATTGTTAATGTTTTGCTTTGTTTTTCTCTCTCTACACACACATACACATAAGTGACTATTTGTCATTTATTTATCTAAACCATTTTAAGGTTGCAGACATAATGATCTTTAACTATTTTACCATGGAATTTTATAAACACAGGGACATTCTCTTAAATACCACACTATACTTCTTTTCTTTTTTTTCTTTAAGTTTCTTTAGTTGCCATAGTGTGGATGTGCTCACCAGAGAGAGAGAGAGACAAAGACAGTGAGAGGGAAAGTGAGAAACTACCCCCCTGGGGAGATGGCCATGCCACAATCCCTTCTCCTCTACTCTTCTCCTGGGATCTTGGGTAGGCACACACACCTGGCATGATTTTTAAGCCACCACATCTGGAATCCAACCATGGTCAGTTCTGTGGGAGTCCAGTAACCACTATGCCATCTGCTGTCCCCCCACACACTATACTTCTCTTAAATTCAATGAATTTAATATTGCTACAATAGTGTTATGTAATGGAGTCCATTTTCAAATTGCACCACTTGTTCCAATAATATATTTTATAGCAGTTTATTTTTCCAATTTCACATTCAATCTAGGATCACACATCACACTGAGCTGTCCTATTTCTTTAGTTTCCTCTCAAACATTTTTTCAGCTTTCCTCCCTCACTTCCTATTTCCCTCTCCCTCTCTCTCTCTCATCCTATTTCCCCCATTTCTTTCCTTTTTAAAGTTTATTTTATTTACTTCCTTCATGTCAGAGAAAGAGGAGAGAGAGAGACAGTTACCCTCAACAGGGCCTCATGCTGAGCTCCTTTTCCGAGCCCTGCAGCCGGCCAGTGTCATGGGCGTGTCATGGGTGCACAGCATGTTCAAGTAGACCTTGGTCTAAGGGTCTTCCCAAATGCTTCCAGCATTGGCCAGCTGTGCCCCTCCTGCTGCACCACGGGGGCTGGGCCTCCCTTTCTCTTGCCCTTCCTCCTCCCTTTCCCTTTCTCTTCCATCCTTTCATTTCTCTTTTCTTTTTTCATGACATTGACACTTTAAAAATATAGGCCAGTTATTTGGTAAAATGTTCCTCAATTTGGGCTTGTTTGATTGTTTCCTCATGGTTAGATTGCATCACACATTTATTTTTTTCTTTTTCTCCTGAAATAATTTCAAACTCACAGAAAAGTGACCAGAATTCAATAGTATTTTGCAACTCTTTTTGTAAGTTTGAAGTTGTTCTTACCCAGATTCACCTTTTTTTTTTTTTTTAGACAGGGATTTGCCATGTTGCATTCTCTTGCCTGAGTTTCCTGATAGCTAGGACTAGAGGTGTGTGCCACCAGGCCCGGCTGTTTCAGAGTCTGGCTTCCCATGCTGGCTGAACGCTTGTTATCCTTCTGCCTTGGCCTCCTGTCAGCAATTGTTAACATTTTGCCACACCCACATTTTTCTCTCTCTCCCTATGTGTGTGTATATGCCCAAGATAGTTTTTTTGTTTTTTAAAAATTTGAATCAGTTCAGAATACGTGTTGGGGCTGCCTCCATGACTTGGTGGCTAAATCAGCTGGATCCCACATGACTGACAGCAGTTTGAATCCTGGACCTGGTGGTTGAGAAACACACCAAGTGAGTGTGCATGTGTGCCCAAGATCTGGAAAGGAGGGAACAGCGGAGGAGAAGAGATTACGATGTGACCGTGCTCCCTCTTCACCTGCTTTCTCTGTCCCTCTCTGATGAGTGCACATGCCCTTTAGCAAAAAAATAAAAAATAAAAAAAATAAAAAAGTGATAGTATTTGTAGTAGGGCACCATTTCTAGTCCTGGACCTAACAGCTTGAAAAAAACATTGGACATATGCGCATGCATGTCCACAATCCTAAGAAGAGAATGGAGAAGAAGGGATTTTGGTGTGGCATGCCCTCTGGGAGCTGATTTCTCACTTTCCCTCTCTTTCTGCCTCTCTTTAGCAAGTGCACCTCCCTATAGCAAACTTAAAAATGGCTTGGTGTGGTGGCATGCACCTGTAATCCCAGTGACTAGGGGAGGCTGAGGCAGGAGGATAGCAAGCTCAGGGCTGGCCTGAGAAACATAGCAAGACCCTGCCTTTAAAAAAAAAATGATGGGGACCAGCAGTTGGCGTGATGGCTATGTCACTGGACTCCCATGTGGTCGACCGCGGTTTGAGTCCTGGACCTGGTGGCTTAAACTCACACTAGGCACACATGCACAGGGATTGCGGCATGGCCATCCCCCCTAGGGGGGTGATTTCTTGCTTTCTGTCGCTCCTTCTGGAGAGTGCACACGCCCTATAGCAAAAATCTCTCCCCTACAAAAATAATGATGGAGCTAACAGGTGGCATGTTAGTTAAGGTGCTGGACTCCCACATAACCAATGGTGGTTTGAATCTCAAACCTGGAGGTTTGTTTTCTCGCTTTCCCTCTTGCTTTCTCTCTGGTCAAATTATTATAATAAATAAGATTAAATTAATTTATAAAAAATGGAAAGAGAATACGGGTGGCATGGTGGTTAAGGTGCTAGATTTCCACATGGCTGACCATGGTTCAAGTCCTGGAACTGGTGGCTTGCTTTCTCACTTTACCTTTCTCTCTCTCTCTGGTCAAATTTAAAATAATAATAATAGCATAAATAAAATAATTCTTTTTTAGAAATATTTATTTAGTTTTATTTATTATTTTTTAATTTGCTACAGGGTATGTGTACTCACGAGAAAGAGAGAGAGAGAAAGAGAGAGAGAGAGAAAGAAAGTTGCCAGGTCTGGGACTCAAACTGTGGTCAGCGATGTGGGAGTCCAGCACCTCAACCACCACACCACCTGCTGGTCCCCTAAATAAATAATTCTTAAAAAAAAGAAAAAAAATGAAAAGAGCTGGGTATGGTGGTACATGTCTGTAGTCCTGGCTGGGAACCTAAAACTGAATGTTCCCAACACAACAAGACCCTGTAATTACAAAAAAAAAAAAAGAAAAAGAAAGAAAGAAAGAAAAAGAAAATGAAAAAGAAAAGAAAAATTAAAAAAAAAAAAGAAAAGCTGAAAAGCATTTAAGAGGTCATGTCCCCTCTCTTCTATTTTTTCCAGTGAAATATGAGATATACTTCTTTGTTGAATTAGAGATGGGTCCAGGAAAGATTTGCACAGCTGAGGTTAGGGGAATCTGTCAATAGAAATGACCAGATTTCTAAAATTTCATAAAAGACCATATTTACATAGAATGATTTCTTTAAGCCTACAGAATTGATTCCCTTGCTAGAGATGGATTATTCAGTTTGCCAAGTACTCTGGTCAAACTGAGAAAAATGGGAAAAGCACTGGAGAAGTAAAAAGTCAGAGTAAGTAAACCAAAGCCAGGGGGATGGGGATTACAGCCTATGTTGATCCACTCTCTCTTCCAACGTCGGCATAAATACATGTCAAGCAGTTTCTGCATTGCGCCACTGGGGCGAGAGGGATGCTCGTCTGCAGCTGAAATAGGATAAAGGAGTTGTGTTAATTATCTATTGCTCCATAAGAAATGATCTCAAACTTGGTGGTTTAAAGTATAAATACTGTTTCAAGAGTTTCCACAGGTGAGGGATTCAGGAGTGGCTGAGCTGGGCGGTTGTGGCTCAGGGTCTTTCCTGAGTCATCTGAAGGCTTGACCAAGCCGGAATATCTGCTCCTAATCTCATGACATGGGTGAGCCGGAAGTCTTGGCTCCTCACCTCTCACTGTCCCCCGTGCTCCAAAGTGCTGTCATGTCAGGGAAGTGAGCTTCCTGTAAGGTGAGAGATCTAACAGAGAGTAACCAAGAAGGAAGCTAAAACACTTGTCACTTAATGCTGGGAGTGGCATGCCATCCATTTTGCTGTGTCCTGTTGGTCACACAGACCATCCTTGGTACAGTGCAGGAGCTACACAAGAGTGTGAATATCAGAGGGCAGGGATCACGGGGGCTGTTTCTGAGGCTGGCCACCGCAGGAGTCTCTTAAAACAGCTGTGTGTTCACGCATGTTATGCACATGTGAGGGGAGAAGGAGGCTGCATACCTTAACATGCCACAGACTGGTATAGTTAGACCAAGTGATAGTTAGCAGACTTTTAGATTTAATAGAATAGCAAAGTAAAAATAACTGGGGAGAGGGTACTGAAATAAATATTTTCAGAATTTTGTCAATTAAGGGATATAAAGCTGCCATCTACCACCACGATCATTTCATAAAAGTACATTTTGACATAAAAATGGAAGACATCTCAGAATAAAGGGAATTTTTTTTCAATTGAATAAATTTAACTTTATAAAAACCTCACTTGGGACCAGCTGTTGGGGTGGTAGTGAAGTGGCTATATCCCACATGGCTCACTATATAGTTTGCGTTCTAGACCTGGTGGTTTGAAAAACATGCTGGGCATGTGTGTTCACGCTCCAGCTCCCCGGAGAACGGAGGAGCAAGGACTGTAGCGTGGTCTTTCTCACTTTCCCTCTCTCCGTGTGTCTCTCCAGTGAGCACATGTTTCCTATAGTAAAATTTTAAACAAAAACAAAAACTCACTAATTTGTCTCTGCTTTTCTCATTTAGTAATGGACTGGTAAAAACTTCATCCAATCCTAGTCCACAAACTGTCATTTGGGAACCACTGCAGTAGAACATGGAGTACTTTAAATAATGTTGGAGATGTCTATGAAACTCAGATAGGAACATATAATAGTCCATTCAAAGTAAGTGAAAAGTGAAATGAGAAGACTGAAATAGATGGAACATAGACATTTTCTTTTTGTTATTTTTTTAAAAGAATTATTTTTAATTTTATTTATTCATTCATCCATTTTAATTTGACCAGAGAGAGAGAGAGAAAGAGAGAGGGAAAGTGAGAAAGCAAACCACCAGGTCTGGGACTCAAACCGGTCAGCCATGTGAGAGTATCCAGCACCTTATCCACCATGCCACATGCTGGTCCCCCTTTTTGTTATTTTCAAGAATTATTTATTACTACTTTTTCTCATGAGTTTTGCCAGAGAGAGAGAGAGAGAGAGAGAGAGAAAGAAAGCAAGCCTTTAGGTCTGGGACTCGAACCACAGTTGGTCATGTGGGAACTCCAGCACTTTAACCACCATGCTACCTGCTGGCCCTGGAAATAGAAGTTTTCTAAAATTATGCTCATAATCTGCAAGGAAATCACAGAGTTGGCAAATATTTAATGCATTTTTGAGATTTTTTTCTTTTTGTATTAATCTATGCCCCAATTAATACTTAGATTTTTTAAAAGTTAATTATGTGTGAAATGAAAAAGACAGCATCATTGCAGCACAGTTAAATGTTCAGAAAAGCAATACAAATGCATTGTGGTATCTGAACTTTTAAAGTGTTTTTCTATTTACTTAATATATTTCACATGTAGTTAATATATAGTTAATATATTTGCATCATTTATGGCAAGTATCCTTTTTCTACATTATCGCCTCTTCCCTTTAAAGGTACACTTTTCTTAGTTAACTACCTGATGTAATAATGCATTTGTGTCTCTTCTTCTGTGAGGTTGAAATGTGACATTCTACCCATTAGATATGAATTTTGGATAGCTTTTGGCTCTGAAAATTGATGAACTGGTAGAAATGGGGTCACATTTTCATTTGGTTCCATTTAGTTCATTTGGTTTCATTTGGTTCATTTCTGACCTGTGGCATAGTTTTGACAAGGCTAATTTTGTTCTGGGATTGACTTGGATCCTACCAGAATCATTTAGGTTGAGAATTAATTTTGAGTGACATTAAAGAAAATAGAGAAAAGCCTTCTCTTCAGTAAAATCTTGTTGTAATTTCCATGTTATTTTATTCTTATTTAAAATGTTAATTTGGCAAATGCTGCATGCAACTCACTGGGGAGAGACAGAAAGAGGCAAAGTGAGGAAGCGTCCCACCCTCCATGAGGGACAGTCACATAGCAATCCCTTCTCCTCCATTTTTCCTCTTGGGATTGTCAGCGTGCATGTACACATGCCCAGCATGTCTTTCGAAGTGCTGGGTCTCAGACTTGAACTGTGCAGTCAGCCCTATGGGATCCAGCTGCCTTAACCATCACACCACTCCTTGTACCCACGAACTGGTTTAAAACCTACACATTTTTCTTTTGAAACTCTGGTTGGTAGAAATTACACTTTTTCCCCCATATATAAACTCCAAATGTTAGTAAGAAGTTATATGTATTTTAAATGTATTTCATGTGATTACTTTTGGAAATTGTGCGTTTAAAGTTTGATATTACAATTGGTTAACCAAGAAGTTAATTGGTGTTCTTTAAGAACCTCTAATGACATTTTGCCATTTTTTTTTATTGGAATGCCTTCTTTTATTCAAGGCATTCATTTTTTCCCCCCATAAGGCATTTTCAAGTGAAAGTAGTGAGCAGCTGATTTTTTGAATCTATAGATAATGTTTCTGGTGGAAGGACAATCTTGGAGTCATGGAGCTGCTCACGAATGTGACACTGGAACTCTGCCATTACTGCTCTGCCTAGGTTTACCTTCCTCTGTTATAGCTTGTGTTAGGCTTTCTTCAGCGGGCCATGTTGTGGCGTGTTGTGTCTACTGAGCACATTTTTGCTACTCACTGGCATAACTTACACTGAGTGTTAGGTGTCGTTATGTTTGCCTTAGGGAACATTTGTCTTATTAGATAGAACTTCCAGGAGCAAGTTTAGAAAATGTTGATGGTTGGGCCAGCCCCATGGCCTGATGGCTAAGGGTGCTGGTTCTCACTTGTCTGACTGAGCAGCCTGAGTCCTGGACCCAGCAATTTGAGAAAGGTTGCATGCATGTGCATTTTTGCACCAAATCCCGATGGGATGGAGAAATGGGATTGCATCATGACCACATTCCATGGGAGGGTGCTTTCTCCCTCTCTTTCTCTGGCAAGAACACACATCCTCTGGGAAACTGCAAAAGAAAAAAGTTTTATGATGTTTTGATATCCACTGTTGGTCATAGCTAATGTGAATCTTTTGTTTGTTTATTTTAGCCATAGGGCTTGTGTGCTTGCATGAGAGAGAGACAGAGACAGTGAGAGGGAAAGTGAGAAATCACCCCCCGCACCCCCGGTGGGATGGCCATCCTGTAATCCTTCCTCCTCCATTATTCTCTCAGGACTTTGGGCACTCTTGCACACTTGCCTTATGTGATTTTCAAGCTGCAAGTCATGGGACTCGATCCATAGTCAGCCATGCGGGAATCCAGTGCCTTAACCACCTGCCAGCTCCACTAATTTAAATCTTTTTTTTTTTTTTTTTTGAGAGATTTTCACTGTAGGGCGCGTGCGCTCACCAGACAGACAGACAGACAGAGACATAGAGACAGAAAGTGAGAAATCACCCCCCCCCCCCGCACCCCCGGTGGGATGGCCATCCTGTAATCCTTCCTCCTCCATTATTCTCTCGGGATCTTGGGCACGCACGCACAAGCGCCCAGCGTGAGTTTTAAGCCACCGGGTCCAGGACGCGAACCGCGGTCGACTACGGGGGAGTCCAGCGACATAGCCATTACGCTAACTGCTGGTTCCCTAATTTAAATCTTAATAAGTTAGAAGTCTTATAAACCACCTGCCAGCTCCACTAATTTAAATCTTAATAGGTTAGAAGTCTTATATTTTGGGTCATCAGAAAAGTCATGATGTATTTTTTCAATGCATCATGACTTATCAATAGATAACAAGTTTAAATCAGGCTAAGCTTCCCAAGGTGAAACTAGTTCAAATTTTGTTTGTTTTTGCCATAAGGCACGTGCATGGTTGCTGGAAAGAGACAGAGAGAGAGCGAGAAATCACCCCCAGGGGTGTGGCCAAGCTGCAATCCCTTCTCCATTCTTTTCTTGGGATTTTGGATGCATACGCACACATACCCAGTGTGATTTTTCAAGCCATGGGTCCAAGACTCGAACCATAGTTGACCATGTGGGATCCAGTGCCTTATCACCACACCACCTGCTGGCCCCACAAAATTAATTTTTCATAGCCACATGTAAACAATGTTATGACATGAGATAATAAGTTAAATACTTTTCTGATGATAAAATATGCTTTGTCTTGGAGTTGATATTAACTAAGTGTTCTTGCCATGGATTATCTGCAAACCACCTAAACTGTCTCATCTTTGCCAGATGAAAAACAGCCACTTTAAATAGATAATTTTTAAGCCAAGACTTGCAGACTGGCCATTTAGCAGAGTAATGAGTGCTATCTGGAGCCTTAGGAGATGACCTTTTGTCTTTTGGCATTGATAGACCAAAGAGATGAGTAACCTTGGAACCCTAATCTAGAAATTGTCATGCATTGTTCTAATTATAAGCCACAAATTGCTTAATCATTTATATATAGAAAAGATCTTAAAGAGTGGCTGTCAGCACTTTCTTCTAAAATCAAAGCAGATAAAACAAGTTCTTATCTGACTTAAACTTACTGACAATTCCTGAATCATGCCTTTTGAAGGTTGCTGGGGGTCACCAATGGCTGGTTTGTGATTGATCTAGAAGCTTGGCTGAGTGACTGTGGGTTTGGCAGCTATCAGCATAGAGAGTGACCGTGCTGCCTCCCTCTCCAAGACTTAAAGTTTCACTTCAGTCGTTAATTTCTCCTTCCATAGGAGTCAAACCTTCTGGATTTTAAACATTTGGGGCTAACAGAAGAAATCAGTAGTGACCCACTAAGGAGCATTTTGCTGATAATTTTCTGGTAAAGAACACAGTCTTATTTAATATGATGGGTCACACTCTGTGTTTTATATTCTCTAACATCTACAATGGAAACTGTAATCCCCTTGCGAAACAAATAAATGCTTACCAGCTTCTCCAGACAGCCAGTCTTTGGTATCATTTCTACATTTGAACTCACTTAGCAAATCTGATGCCTTGAATCCATTAAGACAGCACACAATGCACACTGGCGTCGTCAGCATCTCCCTTGCTCTGCCATGCAGCATAGCTGTTAACGTCTCAGGCTCTGGAGTCAGGCTGCGTGGGTCCCAGCCCCAGCACTACAACTCATCAAGTGTGTGATTTGGGCAAGTTATTTAACCTCTCTGGGCTGCTCATTTCTCATCTATGAAAGAGAATAATAATGGTATTTACTGTGTAGGGTTGTTATAAGGACTAAATGGTGGCCAGGAGGTGGCATAGTGATTAAGGTGCTAAAGCCTACATGGCCAACTCTTGTTTGAGTCCTGAGCTCAGTGGCTTGAGAAACGTGTGGAATGTGTGTGCATACATGCCCAAAAATCCCAAGAAGAAAATGGGGCAGAAGGGATTGTGGTGTGTTCATTCCTTCTAGCTGGTGATTTCTCTTTTTCTCTCTCTGTCTCAGGTGAGCACATGTACCCTTTCGGGGGAAAAAAGACTAAATGAGATAATATATGAAAAGAACAGATAGCTCTTTTCCAGGGAAGAATTTTGTAACTTTAAGCAGAGCACTTTTGGTTTAGGAAGAAAACTCTATTCATGTTAGCTTAAGTAAATAAGGGTTTTTAATAGTAAGACCACACAAATAATCTCATGGGCACCCAGAGACAGCTGGGACATGTGGGTACCAGAGCTGAGAATCATCATCTCCCTCTGTCTCTCATGGGTTTGTTTGTTTTCCTCTGTGTTGGCTCTAGTTTCTGCAGACCAGTTTTCGTGGCATATCATCCTACATATGTCCAGAAATTCTTTCTTCCAAATGCATGTAAATTATTAGGTCAAATGCTTCTATCACCTGACTCAGTTTCCTCTGTCTGGCTCCCAAGTTTCCAGGTGATAAATTTCATTCACCTTGGATCAGAGAGGATGAGGCCATGCAGTAAGCACAGTGGCTCCTTCCAAAGGCTACCGGTGTCCTCGGTTCTCTAAGAAGGTGGTGCATTGGTAGGGTTGGAGGTGGCAATAATGGGCAGCTCTAGGGTAAATGTGCTGATGATACTCAAGGTGATTAAAGGTGCCTTCTGCTGAGTACCAGTGACTTGTTTGTAAAAACTTTTTATTGGGGCCTGCAGGGGGCATGGTGGTTAAGGGCACTGAACTCCCACATGGCCAACCACGGTTTGAGTCCTGGACCTGGTGGCTTGCTTTCTCACTTTCCCTCTCTCTCTCTCTCTCTCTCTCTCACTCATGGAGTTAAGGGCACTGGACTCCCACATGGCCGACCACGGTTCAAGTCCCAGACCGGCGGTCTGCTTTCTCAGTTCTCCTCTCTCTCTTGCTCTTGCTCTCTCACCCTGTCCCCTTCTGGGCACATTAAAATAAGTAAATAAGTAAAGAAATAAATAAAGTTAAATAAAAATATTTTAAAAAGAAAAGAGTTGGGGCCAGCAGTTAGCGTAATGGCTATGTTGTTGGACTCCCATGTAGTCGACTGTGGTTCGAGTCCCGGGCCCAGTGGCTTAAACTCACGCTGGACATGTGTGCGTATGTGTGTGTGCATGCCCAAGATCCCAAGAGGAGAATGGAGGAGAAGGGATTGTGGTGTGGCCATCCCCCTTGGAGGATGATTTCTCGCTTTCTGTCTCTCCGTGTCTTCCTTATGAGTGCACTCACCCTATAGCAAAAACCTCTCAAAAAAAAAAAGAGAGAGAGAGAGACTAAAGCCCGGCTGTGGTGGCACAGGAAGGAGAGTGCCACTGCACAGTCCTGGAGCCATAGGGTTTGGATCCCAGGTCAGCGTGAACATGCCAGGCACACCCATGATTCCGGTGGGCTAGAAGGCTGAGGGAAGGGTCTGCTATGGTAAGACCTCGTCAAGGGTCTCTGTCTCTCTCTCTCTAGATAAATCAACTTAAAAAAGAAAAGAAAAGAGGAAGACTTGCGTTCCATCTGTGCTTTGCATGGCACGGTGTGATCTTGGGCACCTTGTTTATTTAGACTCTTGAAGTCTCAGTTCCGTGTCTATAGGCTGATTATCTCCCTGAAAGGATTAAACCGAGACCATGCATTTTAGTTTGAGCTATTGTCTGGTAATTAAGTATCCATAAACTATACATTAGGAGGATGACAGTGATGTGATCATGTCCAGAGTGCCACTGTGTAAGGGGACTGGAGCACTGCATAAGGGCTGTGCTCACGGGTGGCTGATACAAGGTGCCTGGCTGACACTGGTAGGAGGAGAGCGGAGAGGAAAAGCAGCCCACGTCATGTCACTGCTGGGGACACCCTTTGAGAAAACGAGAAGGAACAAGAGCAAGCAGAGGAGACAATTGTTTGAGGGGAAGGAAAAGAAGTGACTTGCAGGCACACAGCCCCCAAAGAAGAGGTAGCTGAATGTCCCTTTTCTCCCTGAAGCTTAGTTGTTGTTAAAATTAAGTAAGGTGGGGCCAGCTAGGTTGTGTGGTGGTTAGAGTGGCCGGGTCCCACATGGATGACTACACGGTTCAAGTCCTGGACTTGGTGGCTTGAAAAACACGCTAGGCATACTTGCATGTGTGAGTCATGCAATCTTAAAAAAAAAAAAAAAGAAAAGAAAAAGAAAAAAATCAAGTTGATGTTAGGGACAGAAGTGTGTTAAGTACTCAAATGTAAAAGAGACCGAGTCCTCCAGGCAGCAGGTACCTGCAAGTCCTGCTGGCCACTGCGGGGAGGAACCCACACCTGGTAATTCTTCTCCTGTGTTGTGTCTCCTCCCACACTGCCGGGCTTCTGCTGGTTGCTGTCTCTGGAGGACATCCAAGTAGATAAACTGTTGAAAAATATAAAAAGGAAAAATAATTTGTGATACTTGGACAAGTCCCCTTCCCCTCCCCCACATGTTCCATTCATTTCTCGGAATGGTGTTCACTTTTAAACTTTGCTTCCCCCTTCTCGACTTTCTTCAAAATGGTGAGAGTTACACAGGGGCTGTTTTTTTATATACACGATGGTGGTAGGACTTGGCAAGTTTTTTGTTTGTTTGTTTGTTTGGTAATAAAGGGGACATGTGAGGAAGAGTAATGAATGAGGAGAAAGGAAAATGACAATAAGCTCTCAGGAGAGGAAAGGACCCACGGTTTGGGGAAGAGCAGATGAAGAGGGTGCTCTAGAAAACAGGTTGCTAGGGTTTTTAGTTTTGTTTTGCAAACGGAATCCTTTGTCCAAACTGTCCCCTGTGGGACTCGATCAACCTTCAGTGTTTTCTATCTCCTGGCTGGATAACTGAGCCTGGGCTCCACTGGGAAGGGCGAGTGGACAGGCTCGGCAGCTGTAGAGCCGTCTCTGGAGTACCAGACCACCCAAGCACAGGGAGAGGAGCCAGGCCCCTCCAACTCTGGCCCTCCCAGCTTTTCCAGACTTCAGTGTGCTTGGGGTTCCCTGTTAAGAAAACCCTGGGAGTGAAAAACATGAACTGAAAAGACATCGCAACTAATTTGATCTTAGAATGTAACGCAGTGACAGATTTTAAAAGAGGGCTGTAACTCATTCCTGAGGTTCGCCGGTGCCCAGCGGTCTCCTTTAGAATGGGTAGAGAAGTCCTCCGCTACCGCTACCCCATCACTTGTCTCGCTTATCCAACAGGGTAACCGAATTCCCGGGTGCAGACGAGCACTCACGAGTCCTGGGGGACCCGACGTGTGTACTTTTCTGTTTATCGGAGTAGGCGCTGAAGTATCAAAGGGTATCCTTTCTGCCCGTCCAGTTTCGGTGGATCATCTCCCAGACCAGATTAACCTGTTGTTTTTGCAAAGCCTCAGGATTTCCCCCCTAAGCGTCCACACCGCCCGCCTTTTCTTTGTTGTTAAATACCCAGAGTGTTTCAGAACCGCAGGCCATTGCCGGGCGTGGGTCCCCTTACGTAGGAAGGCTTTTTTTTTTTTTTTTTTTCCCCTGGGGATGGTTTTATTTTTAGAGTCGTGGGGGACGACTGGACTCAGGTACCTGGCCAGTGTCGCTGGCTCCAAGCGGCGGGC